>NW_010272877.1:0-15838 GCF_000690775.1 Eurypyga helias | reverse complement strand
GCTAGCCGGAGGTAAACCACAACAGCCACTCAAAAGCACGCTTTGTAGACGGTGCACAGCCTGGTCTGCGGTGTGTGGGTATGGCTCAGTGACTACTCAAAAGCTCTAACCCATTAAAATTATCCTTGGTGAGGAGTGGAAGAGAAGCCCGTGCAAAGGCTGTCCCCTCTGCGACGTTCTTCCCCTCCCTGTGAACTGCTCACTCTCACATGGGACTGCAGCACCTCGTTCTGTCACTTACTAAGAACAGCGGTGATGTATTGTTTTTCGCAGAAGGGAGAGATAAAATAATCTCATTGTGGTAAGTTAGCTTGAATTGTCACTCCGCGTTGCCATTCCTGAGGCATTTGTTCAGCGTCTGTTTACTGCCTGCGTCTTATCAACACTTCCCAAGCTGTGCTGTTTGGAAATCTTCGGCTTGACACTTTGCCAGACCTGCTGACTAGTTCCAGTAATATTTTTTATTACCTGCTTTTTGACTTAACGTATGCCACATGCCACGTGGAGAGTCTTGGAAGGTTACTAATCCAAAGGTTACAGCTGTAATAAAGGAAAAAGAACCTAGGCAGCTGGGTAGAAGCAGTAGAGCAGCTGTATAGGTCTTCAAAGGATCAAACAGCTCATCAACTTAAGCTTGCGGTGTCCTGAATTGAAACACGTACTTGTTTTAAAGTCGCGCTGGTTCTGTTTTTCAAAGAGGAATGTTATCGTACGGTGTGAATCATCGCAGAGAATAATAAACTACAGACCTTGCAGAAGGGAAGTTATGTTTGCCCTTTCTGCAAAAATACATTTGCAAGGAAGTACTGTGGTTTAGGTAGCATGACCTTGCCTAAAAGTCCTATTTCCCCCTTGCTTTGTGTGATACGTTTAACGTTCCAGCCCTCCAATTTGTTAGTTTGGGGAGAATCAGCAGCAGGTTTGCAGATCTGTGGGAGCGTTTTCAAATGACCCGAGGTTCACTTCCAGTGTTAGTTTGGAGTATCTCTAAACCTTAGCTGGACGGTTTATTAAATTCAATAGGTCACTTTTTAAGATTAATTTTCTATTTATTTTTAATCATTAAAATTATTTAATGAATCTTTCTTCATCTCACATTAAAAAAAAACCAACTAAATACCTACTAGTATCTACTGCTGATCTAGTGAGATGCCATAAAAATGGGTCTGCTGGATGTTTTCCACTTATTGCCTGTTACATTATAAACTGATGTTATGTAACAGAAGTAAATTAGAGGGGAAATATTTTGGTGTTTGGCACTCCTCAGATTATGAAACAATGTTTACTTCAGTTAAAATACTGAATCCATTCCAGGCATGGAAAAAAAAACTTTGACAGCTATTATTTGTGGAAAGAAGTAGTAGACTTCATATTTTAAAGAAGGATTTAAAAAACGTTAAGGGTCATCAGTCAAACCCTCACTGAAACTTCACAAGGGGCTTAAAAGACACTGTTTGTTCATTTTTTTTCCCCAGTATGAACGCACAAGGACATCTCACAGTCAGCGTTGAACTTGTTAAGAGTTACATCTTGTCTCTTGAAGAGTACATCGTATGCTGTTCTAGCCTTCGTAAAAGCATTCAGAGTTCGTCTACAGAACGGAACGGTGATAAATGCTGGAGAGCTGACGGACTTTCTGTATTTCAGGAGCTTGTTATGGGAAACAGTCATCACGTGTGAGCGGCTCCACAGTCTGATAGTTCGCGTACGGTCAGTCCCTGTGTGCGTGTGCGGAGGGTAGCGGGGCAGGCGAAGGCAAGACGGCAAAACTTTTGCCAAGAGCCTGTTAATGCCCCTTTACAGAGAAGGAAATAAATAGGGTGAAACTCTGGATCTTAAGAAAAATTTCCACTTATTCCAGTTTGGGCAACATTCCCCATTTAGGCTTTTAGGCTGATTGCTAAATGCCTAATTCATGTTAAACGTGTGCCATCAGCTTTCTTAGACTAGGCTTTTGGAGACTGGAGTTCCCAGATCTTTCCCACCTCCTGTAGACTGTAATAGGAGTGGATGGGATGACGGCATGGATGCGAGTTCCTGTGCCTTGTACATGACCACTCAAATGCCAAGATGCTCAGTAAAAAAAATTGTATCTTAGGCCCTCAATCTGGCCTCATTCTGGATCAGGGATGCAAAATAAACCTCCAGATAAAAGGATATCTTACCTCTGAGTCGTGAAACAGAGGTGCAAATGAGGGCTGGGGTCCTGAGGTGTGGGGATGGAGTTGGGGTGGAGCTGGGAGACGGCAACGAAAGCCTGCCTGTCTTAGAAATACTGCCTTGGGTTATTCTCACAGCCTCAGCGTTTCTGTGCACAGCTTGTCTCACACTATAGATCATTTCTCTCTCTGTTTTAAGTTAACTCAGTATATGTACTGAGTTAATTATCTCGCAGAGATAATTGCTGAAAGAGTGCTTTCGGGGTGAAGTTAAGTGCAACTTATACAAGTGTTTGAGATAAAACTGTGGCACAAGTCCTGGGTTAGATAAGTAATATGGACAGTCCCCAGCCCTGAAGAGAATTAACAGTGTAAGCAAGAGAGGTCTAAAACAGCAACTCACACTGAGAAACCCTGAGGACTAAATGAGAGACACTGGAAGACTTATTGCTTGCCACGCACTTGCTGTGTGTTCAGTTACGGCCTGTTTAGTAGTATTAGGGACAGTTGTTTTCACCATAGTGTTTGGCTTTAAGTGCTTAGTTGACTTTGTTAACAGCTCTTGTTAAGGGTGGAATTCATCTTGCCTAAGTTGCATTTGTCTGCCAAGGGAAGATTTAGTGGAAGGTGGCTCTTCTGCCAGTGACTGTAGAGGGAACTTAAGGAGGAAACCTTGGAGAACAGAGTTAAACATCTATTTAGATAGCCAGTGTGATGTGACTCCAGCTCAGTTCTACAGGTGTATATATACATAAGTATATATAAAGTAAAACAACACAGCCTGTGGGGTCAGGGCTACGAACTTGAGCCTTGTATCTCATAAGGCATGTTGTGCATTTATTAGAGAAAGTTTTTTGTGGAATAACTAAAGTGTAGGAGTGTTACCCTAGTTTAGTTAATGGCAGTTTATCTGGAGTTTACTTTTGTGATTATTTGTCTTAAATATAAACTGCTTTAACACCTCTGTCTCTTGTACATGCATGTCATTTTTACTAAAAAGGAGAAAACGTATGTAATTGCATGCACATGGATAAATTTATCTACCCCTGACTACCACATTTTCCCTGCAGTTACATCTGTGAATGACACTGAATTAGTGGAGTGGATTTTTTCTCACGGTCTCAGAGTCCTTGAAGTTGGAAGGGATCTCAGGAGATCTTTACCCCAGTCTCCTGCTCAAGACAGGCTCAGCAACGATCTCAGACCAAGTTGCTTGGGGATGTATTGAGGTTTGGAAAATCTCCAGGAATGTATCCTGCACACACCCTCTGTTCCGCTGCTTGGCTGTCCTCAGGGAGTTGTTCTTCACCTCTGGTTGGCCCTGTAGTGCTCAAATCAAGAAGTTATCCTTGACATCACCAAGAAATACCCTGGATGGCCTGAGTCCAGGCCATGTTGCCATTGGAGTTGCTCCTTCACTTAAAGCGCCAACCCTCCTCTTTCTTTCCCTGCCTGCCTTTCCTGCAGTGTGCATATACCTGACAATCACGGCATGCCAGTTGTGCAAGCCATCCCACTGTGTCCGTTATTCCAACCATAACACAGTTATGTGACTGCATGTGGAGCTTTGGTTCTTCCTGTTTGTTTTTGATGCTGATGTGGATAAGCAGCGGGGGGTAATAGTCTGAGGGCTGGAAAAGACTCAACAGTTTCTTTACTGCGTCCCAGATCAGCAGCAAACCTGAGACAGCAGGTCAAACCAAGGGAAGGATACTTCTCTCCCTTGCAGGAAGGCTGTCACTCCCATCTTCTTCCTCATGCAGCCACTTGGTTGAGGCTTAGCTGGCTTTGATGTCTCCCCTGATGCAAGGTGACCTTTCTCCTCTGTTTCCAGAACTAAAAGTGGAGAAGAAGCCCCAACTGTCTTGGTAGAAATGACAAGTTTTAGTTGTCCCCCATCTTGGGAATTTTGATCCCTTGAGGGTAGTCTGTGGATTTCCTTCCCACCTTGCAGTGCAGGTTTTGGATTCTTAGCTCTGCAGGGTCTCTGCAGAGACCGTATTGATCTCCTGTTCATCCTTCGTGGTGGTGTGGGTGCTCGCCTCTTCTCACAGCTCCTTCACCTGGTAATGGAGTGCCACAACCACAGCATACATCCCACAGGGGATGAAATCACTCTTCCCAACCTCAGGGAGGGGTACCGGACACTTCTTGCAGCCTCAGATCTGAATAGTGGCATCCTTGCTTAGTTTGGGTCAGGGCCCTCGATGTGCCAAGGCTGCTTGCTGGCGGCGGTGTTGGGACCACCTGGCACATCACCACTGTTAGCGCACAGCCCTCACCAGGGGTCCTGGGCTCCTTTGCACTTGATCAGCAGTCTGCTGTAGGCAGAAGCTATGGGCGCTCCCAAGTCAGAAGGCCACAAAGGCTTACTGTTGGAGCTGTCAGAGGCAAAAAGCAGGCAGCAGACTGCAGAAGTTAACCCTCATCAACAGCAGCAAGTCACCAGATGTTTCCTGAAGCGTTCTCCTGAAGTAGTAACCTGGAATTACTACAGATCTGTTAGCTAGTTCTTTGCACATTTACAAATACTCTCTTCTATCCCAGAAACTCTTGAATGCAACAATAAATAGCTAAAGAGGTGCGAAGAGTGAAATCTCCTAAATAAACCTCTCTTCTTTACGCTTATGTCAGAAGCTATTTATGATGAGCCCTACTGCATTATCACTGAAGATAATGATGAAGAGATGATACAGTTTTGTGATTACTGTATTTGAAGATGCTAGATACAAACAGTAAGTGTGCACGTGGTGCTCATGAGGTATTCCCATATTCTGTATCTGAGACCTTGATTTTCCCACTGCATCCAACATTGAAGTCTCTTATGGCCTTTGTCTTGATGAAGTGGGACTCTCAGCTTGGGTCCATTATGATTTTTGCTGCAGTTAACCTGCTTTAATGTTGTTTAACTGTGGTTGCTCCTGCAGTGTAGCAAAAGTAAACCGACATTGCAGGGTGCAGCACTTCTCAGTGCCTGCCTTTGGCAGGAAGTAGTGGATCTGATGGATTGTGTGTTAATAGAGCTTCCTCCAGAAGTTAGCAAATCAAGGAGAGGCAGACTGCCCATGCTCTTTAAAATTAACATCCCTAGATTGCTTCTAGACATTTATAGTGCAGGAGATTTGTAGCATTTTTTGGAGTTTCAAGTGCATCCCATTCTAGGATAGCATAGACTCTACCCTATTCCTGAATTCTTGCCAGTGCTGTTATTAATACCTTTGCAGTAAGTCTGTGGTATGCGTGAGCACACGTTTGTTGTTTTGCGGTACTCCACCACCATTCAGAACAACCTTGAAACAGCAGAAACGAAGCACAGTGTGGTTTTCAGCATTTTCCTCCCACTTCAGCTACAGCCTGTTCCTGGTTTATCGCTTCTGACTAGACTGATGGAGTACTTGAAAATTTCTCTTAAATGGTACAGAACAGTTTTCCAGGATTGTGTTGGTTAAAATGGAACTTCTATCAGGGGAAAAAAAAACCCAAAATCCTTTGGTTTGGGACAGCTTTGTGAAGGGGTTAGAGGAAAGGTGAGTTGAAGGATACTGAGTGGATGGTTGAGTTACTTAGCTGACAAATAGGAGACTCAAGTTAAAGCATTAATCATGGAGTCATCATAGAATCATGGAATGGTTTGGGTTGGAAGAGACCTTAAAGATCATCCAGTTCCAACCCCCCTGCCATGGGCAGGGACACCTTCCTCCACTAGACCAGGTTGCTCCAAGCCTCATCCAGCCTGGCCTTGGACACTTCCAGGGATGGGGCATCCACAGCTTCTCTGGGCAACCTGTGTCAGTGCCTCCCCACCCTCTCCGGGAAGAACTTCTTGCTGATATCCAATCTAAACCTCCCCACTTTCAATTTAAACTCGTTACCCCTTGTCCTGTCACTCCCTGCCCTTGTAAAAAGTCCTCCCCAGCTTCCTTGTAGCCCCTTCAGGCACTGGAAGGGGCTATAAGGTCTCCCCGGAGCCTTCTCTTCTCCAGGCTGAACATTAAGGTTGCCATTTTGCTTTCACAACATGTGGAAAAGACCTTGATTTCATTCCTTGTTGGCATTAGAAATAAACTGCTGAAGCCTTGATTTTCTTTTTTTTTTTTTTTTTTCCCCTTTCATGAGTCAGTATTCTTGTTTTCCAAACAGCTCAGTCCATAATAAGATACTGAGCTTTTCTAGTTCTGGTACCAAATGGTTGCACCATGTACATATCAGTCTGAGATATGGGCTGTGGTTATTCTTCAGATGTGTGTGGTATCATTTATTCTAGAACTCTGTGGCAATAACTGGCGTATAATAGAGGCAATAAGGCTCAAAGCCACCTGGATGTCCACACTGATAACGATAAAATGAGGTGAAATAGCCTTTTTGGTTTGGCATTAGAGTTGTATATATCTTGCAAGTAGTTCATGGGTTAAAAGCCTTTTAATCTATGCTTTGCGTTTTGTCCCCTTTTTGCGTGGGGATGCTGAATCTGGACAGGATTCCTGGAAGGAGAAGCTCTGCTTAGTGTGCAGTGGTGGTCAGAAAGCAAATGGGTGGTGGGACATAATATTCAAATGACTGAAGAGCACGTGTGGAAAATGATGGGCCTTCTGCTGTGTGAATATTGCATTTTGTGGTAACGCTCTATGATATGAAAAGTAGAGCAGGCAGAAGAGGATTCCACAGCCTGGTGGCAAAAATGAGGCTTCTGTGTGAGGAAAGGTTAGAAAGATTTTATTTAAAGATGAGAGAAATCAGAGCGGATATTTTGGGGTTCTAGAAACAGCCACTGGGATAGAGGAGGCATTAGCTCTTTCCTGTAGTATAACAACCAGAGGGGTGGGGGGAAGTAATTGAGAAGCAATTCTTTCATTAGGATTCACAGTGGTGCTTGCTGCTTCTACAAAGAGTGAAAATATTCTCATTGAATATACACATAAGAAGTCTTTTCAGAGACCATAAAGTCTGTCTGTGATCTTCCTGGTGGGCTCTGCCCTTCGCTTTATCACAGTTGGGAGATACGCTCCTATCAGAAGGGCAAGACGTGCTGAGTGAGACAGCTGAAAAGTTCAGTGGTTGAATATTCGTCTGAAATCTGTGTCGGAAAGTGCTGTAAGAAAGCCAAGTGAGTAGAGAAGTGAATGAGGAACAGCAAGGTTATATTGTAGCCAAGTTAATTTTACTTTAACATACCCAGAACTGCAGCGTGAGAATGCAGCCCCTGGGATTGTTAAAACTTTTTAAGATAATGATGGAGTCTCTATTAATGTTCTGAGCATTTTTTTCAGAGTCCTTTTTCCCTGTCTCTTCCCTTTTTCCTCTGTTAGAGACATTTTTTGTATTTTTTCCCCTTTTCAATATACAGGATGATTAAAGAAAATGAACTCCTCTTCAGTAACTGTGTAATCATTTATTGTCATTCTGATATGAATTTGATTCAGCTGAGTGATTTTTGAAGAACATGTGTGTGAAGTCCAAAGTGAAATGTATTTCTGCACGCTGATCTAAAAGATGCTCTTCTTTTTTTAATTGGAGAAAGGGAGAAAACTAGATGAGAAAAAAGGCTGGCAGCTTGTTGAAAATCACAAGTGATCCTACACTTTTTTTGGTTTAATGGTAGTGCCTGCGAAGTTTTTTCATTAAAACTTTTTAAAAAGAAAGTAGCAGTCTCAAAGAGTGGAATGCCTTATGTGTTTCGTTACCTAATGCTAGATGGCAGAAGGGTGAAATGAAGAGAGCAAACTGAAACCAAGGGAAGAGGGAGGTTTTAAGCAAGAAGAAAAGTGCATGTGTTTGAATGTTTAACTCATTTTTCTGTTGGGCAGAAGACTTCTGGATGTTTCAAATTAATTGCTTCATTGGGGGTGGATTGGATTTGCAAAATGCTCTGAATTTTCCAGGCAATGACCGTGGAATTGCTTATTACATTTCTAATACACTTTGGCTCTGAGTCAGACTGAGTTCCTCTCATTCAGGCTCCCTGGCACCTTAACACATGAGTATTCCTAGCACCATGCAGGTGGAGTGGGGCATTAGGATTTTGCAGCAGAATGGCCAAACCCATCCCTCACCTAAAACATGCGTTGGCTTCTGTTTAGGGTTTTGATGTGTTACTCCATAACGGGCTCATCGCATCCAACCCGAATTATGTCATGGCACGGACTTGGGGAATAGAAGGGAAGTTGTTGTTCAACCTGTTTTTTGGGATAAGCTGTCATTAGGGGCTTGCAGTCAGATGGCGTTGGCTTTGACAGGAGCCCTGTGAAGAGCAGTTTTGCATAGGGCATGGTTGATGGGTATGCAGATGGTCTATTAATTCTGTGCTTTGGGATATATCAGAGGAAATACTTGCCTGGCCAATAGTCCCAGTGTGTTGAATAGAGGTGACTGTGAAACTAGAAGTCAAATCTTTAAGTATTGTATTGATCTAGACAGGATGCCCTACGTGAATGTAATATTAGTGGCCCGTACAGTAACAGACAGAGTCTGGAGGGAGGGGTGACTTATTTTATTGGGCCAGAATGTGACAGTTAATTAAGAATCCTTTAGACAAACAAGCCTGCCTAATAAAGATTTCTTTAGACAAACAAGCCTGCCTTCAGGTATCTATCTCTACACTACCTTTTCCTTCATCTGTGGCAGCTGAAAAAACATTACTTCTACCATCTGGAATAATAAGGTAGAAGAGGGGTAGACCACTTCACTTTGGCATGGAAATAGTTACTGGGTAGAGCAGCAGGGGTCGGAGGTGCTGATTAATCTCTCCAGCTCGCGTTATTAATGATGCAAATGTCACTCCTTATTCGCGTCACCCACTTGAGTCTGTCACGTCCCTTTGTGCTGACGGCTCTGAGACGAGGTTTGACATGCAGCGTGCGACGACAGATGGGCAGCGGAGGGAGCGGGCTGGGGAAACGTTTCAGCCTTCTTTGAGGGCTGCCGATTCTTTATCTCCAAACATTGCTTGTTTTTTCCATTACTGCCCACGTGTTGTAGGGAACCCATCTAAATTAAGCTGCCTAGGGAAAGGCCGTACGTGTTTTAGAGGATTGGGTACAGGGCTGGGATTTTCAGCTTGTAACTCTACGGAATGCTCCTCTGTCACCTGTGAACTGCGCCCCTTCCACTGTGCTCGTCTCCTTCTGAAAACTGGATCTGGGTTGTCGCTAAGTAAATGCAACGTTGGCTTCTTTGGGAAGAACTCTTTGGGGGGCCACTTCCTTCTTGGGAATGACCTGTTGGGAGCCACATGGAGCACAGACCTGTATGTGCTCCATGTGGCTCCCAACAGGTCATTCCCAAGAAGGAAACATTGAATTCTGTCCTGCACTATTGAAAACTTGACAGGCTAACCCTGATCTTTTTTTCTCAAATGCTGAAATTTTTGAGTAAGTTAACTTTTCAATGTTTCAATAGAGAAAGGTTTAAAATTTCATTGTTTTCATGTATGTGCTAGACAAGATGATATTTTTAATTCCATACACTTTGTGTGCAGAAAATAAGAAAACGTTGGAAAGAGAAAGGGAAAAGGAAATAGGTAAGTTTCCCTCTCTTAAGTCAATTTTACAAAACATGCATGTGACTCATGTTAGGATTGACCGAAGCCTCTATGCTCAACATCCATATTGTGCTCTGTTGTGCTAGAGGCTGTTTAAAAATGACATTCTGAAGCCTGTCCAGCAATGCCATGGCTGGACAAGACAAATGAGAGAGTGGCTGAGGAAAAGGGGGCGGAAAGGGTAATAGGAAAGGCTGCATGTGTGCAGTTTTTGGGCCGCTCAGTGAGGCTGGCACGTACACAGTTTCATGTTAATGCTCAGTGAGGTGAAGTCTGGAGACACACCATACCTCATTCTTCAAAGTTTTCCATCTTGTCTAGAGATAAATTGATTCTTACAGAATTAAAAATAGTGGTTTATGGCATGAGTATCCATCAGAGCAATTTTATACATGTGCACATCTGCTATTGACTGCCTTTTAAGAGGGATTTTGGGGAGATTTGGAGTTTGACCTATATTAGGATGGCAGTTCTTATTTTTCTTTGTGGCAGCTGGAGAGGGAATTCTGGTACAATACAAAAGCACACTGGATGAGTGAGGACTTCTTTTATACCAACAAGAAATTGTATTCTATAATGAGTTGTAAAGGGAATTTTTAAGTCTTCTCATGCAACAAAATAGCTCTTATATGCTTGGGATCAATTAGGAGATAAGAAGTGATGCTTAGAATAGATATTTTTATCAAGAGGTCCAGCATTACTTTAGTAATTACAATCCTTGCAAATTAGTATCATACAGATCCAGACAACATATTACTTTTTCCTATTTATAGAAAATCCCTTAGTGCTGCTATCTTGGTTTGACTTTCCCTCTTTTTAGATGCTTGACTAGTCAAGTGGCCAAGCAAGCACTCAACGTGGGAACAACCATTTACATTAAAAATAGATCTCTCAAACTTCAGAGGTTAACTTTTTTTTTTTAAAAATGTTTGCTCTCTGTGGAAAGTTTGATGTGAAACAAACCAGTAAGAAGATAGAACTTGCATTTAGAAACCGTTGGCTTCCCAGGGATATACCAGTTCTCTCTTGCAGTTAGCTACCTTAAGTGTTTAAGCTATTGCTTATGGCCGGTATAAAGAAGTGTAAGAGCAGATCAGAGTTACTGATGACGTCATATCTGTAGTCCTATGTACCTTGTGAAGTTTGCACATTTGGAGAATTGACACCTATATATTTTTAAGTTGCCTCCATTATTTTAGGTGTAGTTTATAGACGTGTTTTAGTCCTACAGCTTCTGTAGAGATTCCAGTCTTCTATATTTAATATTATTCCTTTGTTATTAATAGCAAGGTGAGGGTAGGGCTAGCTGAATTTTGTGTTTATCCAGAAAAATGGATTTGGGGTTAGATACGTTTTTCACTAAAATGTCAATTTGCTGTGGAAATCTAAAGCAAAAAAACAACCAGCCAACCAAAAAAACCCAAACCAACCAAAAACCCACAAAACAACAACTGCCCAAGGATTCAGACCAAAAATGTTCTTTTCAGTTGATAGCAGAAATTTGCAGATTTGGACCATTTTTCAATGTTGCTAGAGCTGCTCTTTGTTGGGTTTAAGTTACCAGTGCCTGGGGGTCCCAATTAAAATCAGGAATGCGCACTGCCAGAACTGTGACGACGTGTACCAATGTGTACTGTTCTTTTCCTGAGCAGTTTACAATGCAGTCTCATTCTACAAAACCAGCTTTCCAGCATTTCTCCCATCTCCTTTTACAGCATGAAATCTCATGAAAAGAAGTCATTTTAAAATGTCTGTATGCCATAAATGTTGGGCATATTTTTCTGAGGCATATCTTAACCCCCTTCCCCAAACGAACAAACTTAAAGGTTTTATGTAGAATGCAACACTTGCTTTCTGTGAATTCCCTTTACTCCTACTTCTACTTTACTCTTCCTGCTTGAAGATAAGAGACTTCCACAAGTGTTCTTTGATAAGCAATCCAGCTATAATAACATTGCAGTGCCATCAATTCATTGCATTATCAAAAGGCCAATTGCTTAATGTACTTGAATTGGAACTTGCTGCAGGCATAGGCAGGAAGGGACTAACTCTGTGATGAATGGCACTTACAGTTAAAATGGAATAGGCTTCTCTGGAAAGGTATATTGGCATTTGCTTTTTGCTTTAACTGCAGAATTGTTTCATGAACAAAGAAGAGATTGAGAGGCTAATAACAATTGGCTTTGCTTTGAATAATATTGTCTTATCCTTGCTATAAATCTTTGCCAATATCAGATTCACAGGACAGAAAGCTCACAGACTCCTCAAAGCTCATTTGTGAAAATGCCAAGCTGTGAGATTCTGAAATGAGGCTGGCATTAAAAGATGCTAAATAAGCTTCTTCATTTTCGATATTATTGCAACGTACCTTCTTGTACCCACTCTCTTTAGGGATGGTGCAGAGAAGCAACCTGTTCTTGATTCATGGCAAGACCCTAAAGATCAGTATTAACAGAACCTCAATACTTGTCACTTAAATATTTGTGTATATTATGCATGAACTTCCTTTAATTATTAATTTTTATTGATTTGAGCATTAGAGTACGTGCTGATGTGAGCACTGTTTTAAGGCTCTACAGTGGAAAACCAGTGATGGCAGCACTTTTCACCTTGGAGCCACTAAGGACAACATAAACCCCATCTGACTGAGCCCCAGAATCCTCTTTATGGGAAACTGATGGTGGAATGTCATTGTGAAGGCAGGGCGAGTGCTCTATGGGAGAGCCATGTGAATTTATCGCTTTCATGGAATGAGTTGGTAAGAGACTCCAGAGTGCACAAGCCCTGATTACTCGTTAGCTAGTCTAACTATTAAGCACATGCCATCACTCCAAAAACTCTAGGAACCACCATAAAACCAGAGCAGAACTTATTTTTATGAACTGACAGGCTCATACTGCCCACTCTGTGTGAATTCACATTGCTGCTTGTGAAATTTGCATGCAGAAAATGGCAGGGCAGCCTGGTAGTAAAATTAACAGAGGCTTCACTCTCAGAAAACCGGGGAATAGATTTCTCTACCTTCAGTAAAATGAAAATGTATTGCTAAAAACCAGACCAAAACCTCACGATCTTTCCTGTCCACCTGCAATTCTTATTGATAAAATATTCATAGAATCACTGGATGGTTTGGGTTGGAAGGGACCTTAAAGACCATCTAGTTCCAACCCCCTGCCATGGGCAGGGACACCTTGCACTAGACCAGGTTGCTCCGAGCCTCATCCAGCCTGGCCTTGAACACGTCCAGGGATGGGGCATCCACAGCTTCTCTGGGCAACCTGTTCCAGTGCCTCACCCCCCTCTCTGGGAAGAACTTCTTCCTGATATCCAATCTAAACCTCCCCACTTTCAACTTAAACCCGTTAGCCCTTGTCCTGTCCCTACAGGCCCTTGTAAAAAGTCCCCCCCAGCTTCCTGGTAGCCCCTTCAGGCACTGGAAGGTGCTATAAGGTCTCCCCGGAGCCTTCTCTTCTCTAGGCTGAACAAGGCTGGCTCCTGTCCAGCTTTTCACCCACCAGTACCCCCAAGTCCTTCTCCTCAGGGCTGCTCTCGATCCACTCCCCACCCAGCCTGTCCTTGTGCTTGGGATTGCCCCGACCCAGGTGCAGGACCTTGCACTTGGCCTTGTTGAACTCCACGAGGTTGGCAGTGGCCCACCTCTCCAGCCTGTCATTGAATATTCATTACTGCTTGTTGCATAACAAGAAGTAAAATCAGGAATATTCTTTATCATTTCAGTTATTGATGTAGTACTGTGTTTAAGACCAAAGAGCCTTTTCCATTCACTGCAACTGAATTCTGGGTTTATATTAAAACTGTACGTACTGCTTATCTAGCCAAAGCCCTGACAGAGGCTCTATGAGGATTTTCTTTTGGTCCTCAATTGTAACAAATCCAAATGAACTTCTAAACATTTGTTTTTAATAGGAAATAAAGCAAACCCAAAACCTATGAAAGGAGTTGATTTGCCTTTTTATGTCTGTCTTCATAGCGGAAGAGTAAAATTTTGTGGGTTTTTTTCCTTGATAGTTTTCTGTCCAGACAGGCACGTTCTTGATAGCGTTTAATGTAAAGGTGGCCATGGTGACTGTCAGGAGCCTGAGAATCCTTTCTGCCTCCTAGCTCTGCCTGCGCTCCTCAGCCGAGTCCTGCTTCGTGTAAAAATGAGACTTGCATGTCATCCTGGCCCTGGGGCTTGGCCTTCCATGCAGAGGGGACTCTGGCACGGGCTGGAAGGTATTTCGTGGTAGTGATGACGTGCATGAGCCTGACGATGGGGAAGAGCTCGTAACTCTCCCAGTCTGAGTTTCTCATGCTGACTAGGCCCACGTGGTCTGCATCCTGCTCCTGACTTTTGGGGCGTGGGCTGTTGCCCACGTTAGCAAAACCAAGTCCAACAAAAAGGTGCTGAAACAGATCGGTAGTAGCATCAGCATTCATTTCGCTCCTTCAAGTATTAGATGTCACATGCACCCCAAGAAAAGCATGTCTTCAGAAACAGGAACATTGCTGGAACTTCTCAGTCATCTGGTTTAACTCCCATGTATGAATAGTGTTTGGTATGTTTATACGTATCCGTAGGCATGTTTCTCCTTTCTGATGCTGGAGACGGAACTTCTGTAGGATGTGTGATGAACAGTGTGTTCAGGGCAGCTCAGGACCCTTCTTACTAGTAACTGCTGATGAGCAGTTTATGATGTGTTCAGGATCACTGAAATCGTCCTTGAAGTTTATGTGCATAACTTTGTGAGCTAAATGCTCATAGGCTGTTTGATACGAACATTTGACATCATTGATTAGAGACTCATGCTTCTTGTTGGAACTTTCAAAATTATTGGGTTTGTCCCAAAGCCCCAGCACCCTCAGTGATGTGGTTAGGAGAGAAATACCCAAGAAAGACAAAGGTTTTAGCACCTACTTGTGAAAAAAACCCAGAACAAAACTGAACAAAATGCAAGCCTTAGAAAGCTTAAAATCCTTAAAACCTAAAGCAAAGGTTTGACAAAGAAATGAGAATTTTAGTGATAAAAAGCAGTGGTTGCTGCCATAAAGCCCACTCATGATTTTTGAAGGATGGAAAGGCTTCCAGGCAGTTGGTTTTGGTCCTGAAAGATTGATTTTGGATGGGAAGGGCTTTAGGCATGGCTAGCCTGGAGGTCCCTGGCTGCAGGTTTGGAAAAGTCTTTGTGTCCGAGAGGGGCAAGGGGGCAGCTGCCTGCTCCCTTGTGTGCGCAGTTCCATGGGAGGGTCTTTGACCGTCCTGGGGTCTATGAGTATCCTGGGAAGGTGCAGAGAGGCAGCTTGCCCCTGTGAGTGCCCCTGTCCTCCTCCTCCTAGGTCTCTCAAACTGGCTGGCTGGTGTTACCAGTCATCTCTGAACCTGTAGAGAGAATTATGCCCCCTCTGGAAAAAGAACAGAGGGAGTTTCTACCCTTCTTCACTTTTGATTGTATGGGCAGAGCAATCCTTTAAGGATGCAGTGTGAGCTTGGTTGCTGCTTGTTTCACTGTAGAATTACAGGAGCAAAGGGTCCAGGTGTAAACACGGCACCTCATTTTTGGTTTTCATGCAGCCAGCTGACAAATCCAAGTTTCTACCTCTAGTAATGAATGCCTTCCCTCCCTCACACCCTGGCCAGAAGGCTTGGAGGGGAACAGAAAGGAAGGTCTGTATTAAGAACAGCTACAGACAATTCTCATGTTTCATAAAAGAGCCCCGTCCTGCAGGAGTGACACAGTAACCGTGGCTGCGACCTTCCTCCTTGCTGCTGGCTGTTATGCAGAGCATTTCTAGAGTCACGCTGGTGCTCTGACTCAGCGGTGCTGACGTGGTAGACCTGCTTTAATGAGTGGAGGAAACTTGCACTCGCTTGCAAGCTGGTGTGTAGGCTTTTTCCATTTTTAATAATGTGTTCTGAAATGTGTCTCTTCTTAGCTCCTTCTCTGGCGGAAGAAGAAAGCTCAAGGATTTTCTGTGCTGGGACCATTTAGCAGATCCTAAATTCATAGGAGCCTAATACTGTTAATTATGCCCAGTGCTGGTGGCATCATTTAAATCAGAGAAAGTGCTCTGTGTTTAGTAGTTTCCTGCATAAGCCCTGGCAGGACTGTGGCTGGTGATCATAGAATCACTGAACGGTTTG
>NW_010272876.1:0-293 GCF_000690775.1 Eurypyga helias | reverse complement strand
AAACGCACTGAGGGGTGGAGGTCCTTTACAGATATTTAAGCAAGTTAATGATTGCTAGGAATCTCTATACTACTGTTAGACAGATGACACAACAGTGTGAGGTATGTCTTAAAAATAATCCTAAAACAGGTCCTCGAGGCCTATTAGGGTGAATAGGGAAAGGAAATTATCCAGGACAACAGTGGCAAATTGATTTTTCAGAACTGCCAAGAAAGGGAGGGTTTAGTTATCTATTGGACTTAAGAGACACCTCCTCAGGATGGGCAAGAGCTTTCCCTTGTCGGACTAACAAA
>NW_010272875.1:460-826 GCF_000690775.1 Eurypyga helias | reverse complement strand
TCCCAGTGCCCACAGCATTCCCAGTGTCCACAGCATTCCCAGTCCTCCCAGTGCTCCCAGTTCTCCCTGTGCCAGCTGGGAAACCAGCCCATTACTCCCAGTTCTCCCACTATTCCCATTACTCCCAGTATTTCAAGTTCTCCCAGTTCTCCCAGTGTCACTCCCAGTGCTCCCAGTGTCACTCCCAGTGCTCCCAGTTCTCCCAGTGTCATTCCCAGTTCTCCCAGTGTCATTCCCAGTCCTCCCAGTGCTCCCAGTGTCGCTCCCAGTGTCATTCCCAGTGCTCCCAGTGTCATTCCCAGTACTCCCAGTGCTCCCAGTGTTGCTCCCAGTGTCATTCCCAGTGCTCCCAGTGTCATTCCCAGT
>NW_010272875.1:0-214 GCF_000690775.1 Eurypyga helias | reverse complement strand
TTCCCAGTGCTCCCAGTGCTCCCAGTGTCATTCCCAGTGCTCCCAGTGTCATTCCCAGTGCTCCCAGTTTTCCCAGTGTCATTCCCAGTGCTCCCAGTGCCATTCCCAGTGCTCCCAGTCCCGCCGGCCGCTCACTGGTGCCGTTTCCCTTTATTCATTCCAACTGGGACCCACTGGGTGCTCCCCCCTCCCCCACCGGGGGGGTCACACCGCC
>NW_010272874.1:0-18912 GCF_000690775.1 Eurypyga helias | reverse complement strand
AAACCATTCTGTGATTCTATGTCAGCCAGTCTGCAGGGTGGGCTGGGGTATTCTGTGAGAGAACCATCCAGCAGCCCAAGTGCATCTATCACCTCATGGCATCAGTAAAGAGGCTGGAGGAGAACAAGTGATGACCCAAAAGAAGCTGACAAGTTTCCAGGCTGAGGCTCTAAGACCCCTCATAAGCTGGCTGATAGCAGGAGCCACACAGCTGACCATTTTCATCAGAGCCCCCATCCAAAGTGTCCCTGCCTCCAGAACGGCACCGCTGGGTGTGCCAGCTGCACCCCCTGGCTTCATCTGCGGACAAACTGCTGCAGGAGTACAAAGCACTGGGAGAGGACCAGATGCTGTCTAGTTCCCAGCAGATCCTGGTGTCCCTTCTCTATCTAGCCCTGGGAGATGGCGTAGCCAGGAGACTGTGACATCACTAGGTGCTGCGATACACCTTGCGTGCCCGCCGTCACCTCCTCCACGGGCAGCACTGGATCTCAGGGTGAGGGAGATGGAGAGGCAGCTTGCCCTCTCTTCCTGTCCTTCACAACCGCTGATGAAGCACAGGACTGACTCTCATCCTTGCAGCAGAAAGATGCTCTTTGCGAGGAAAGTGTGAGGGAGGAGTTCAGCTTTTCTTCAGATCCCTTTCCCAGACTTTTGACCAGGAAACATCGACTGTGTCAAAAGAGAAACACATTCAGCTGGAAAATTAATACTTGGAAGAAGCCAGTGTTGTAGTTGAGGAATGCCTCAAAGCAGATGTTTTCATGGAGAAAATGACTACAGTGATAAGAACAGTTGGTCTCATGTCACCTCATACCATGGTACTGTGCATCCTTCAGGGACCAGCTGTGGGTCACTTGGAGTTAGCCATGGAGGCGATCGAAAAGTGGCTCTGACTAGTTCCTAGTAGTCTGTGTGTGTTCATTAGGGCAGGGACTGGAGGAAGCTTGCAGGTTACTTTTGTCAGCACTCCAGAATACGTTTGAACCACTCTGAATTGTCTGGACATTCACTGCAAAAAACTGATTGTGTCTTTAATGGTGGACTTAGTTCACAGTCACATGACTATCAATAATTGAATTTCACATTTTCACATAAAAATGTAGTTGATAAAAAAAAAAAGACATTCCAAATTACTGTCTTAACTGTGATTTTTTTTTTTTTAATGGAGTTACTTTGAAATTGAAGATGAAATGTCCTTCAGACCTTTATAACCCAATTCCTCTGGCTTTGAGGAGTTGCATACTTCTTGGACCTTTCTTTCTTAAGAAAATCTACTATTTGAAGGTGAATTACTTTCTTATTTTCAGACCTGTCTTTCTTTACAGGAATCTACTTTTTGAAAGCAAACCTTATAAAGAATTGAGACATTGGTTTTGTGATGTTCCCTCAGTTTTTGTCATTTAAAAGCTGTCTGATGCCTTCAGGATTGGTTCTTTAAAGCTTTAATAGCTGAGGTCTGTTTCAGCTCACAGTTGAAGTAACATGAAAATACATCTTTTCTGTAAGTGTCTTTGATAATGTAACTTCTGAAAAGAGGAGTAGCTGTTTTTTTATATATCAGCAAAAACCTCTAATCATAAAATGGCTGTAATGCTTGTTAAACTTAAGTCTCTTTAGATTTACAGCCTCAAGTAATAGTCTCAAAATGGAAAAAGAATTTGGCACGGTGCAGTTAATTTCTCCTTAATGAGAAAGTGTGGATTCTGATGTCTGGATGTGGTGTTTGATTGTTTTATAAATGGAATGTTCTCATAAACGCTTAAATCGATAAATGCTCAAGAAATATGGTACCTACGATAAGTACACCAACAGGATTCGTCTTTCAATAGCAGTTTCCTGTAAAGTGTGCATACCCAAGCAACACAGAACCTGGCAAAATAGTACAACACAGAACTGTGTTAAGACAGAGGAATGTGTAACTGCGAGACCATCTTTTTCAAAACACAGAGTGTTGGCATGTACAGAAGAAAAGAGATTCTAGGCTTTTCTAATACAATAAAATTCTTCAATTAAACTTCTGGGGCACTCCCAATAAATAGAATTCTTATGCAAGAGTACTATGTTCTATGCAAGTATATATAAAGGTTTCTTTACTTTTTAATTTTTATTCTCTCTCTTGATAGAGAAATAATAAACCATCCCTGGGGATTACAGAATACAGAGTGGGGTGGAGGAGGAATGTGATTATTTTGATAAGATTCAAATTAATATGGGGAGAGCCAAAGAAGATATTTTAAGTATTGCTTGAAATTGCTACTTCCAGATGAACTACAGTAAATTATCATTTGATTCGGTGATTTTGTAAAAGTTTCATTTAAACTATCACGTGATCTTGTGAGTTTGAGAGCAAAAAGAAGATTTAAGAGAAGTCTCTAGTAATATGGTACAACAGTAGTACTTCATACAGTGTCCTGCAAGTAATGGTTTGCAGGTGGTAGATTTCCTTTATGACACATTTGCATAATCCTTGACTACAGGAAACTACAAACACAGAGACTTAGTGGAAAAGTTCTGTATGTTGGAGCCCTAGTGCTTGTAGCCTGGACTTGTCTGTGTGACTGGCGGTTAGTAGCTTGATGTCATAGGCAGAAACACACCTGGCCATAAAAATTGCAGTTCAGCCAAAACCCTTTGTGTTGGTGGTTGGCAGCAAGCACGGACTGTCTTTGGAATTGCCTGAATAATTATACCATCCACACATGTGACGTGGTGGGAGAAGTGTTGCTACAGTTGTATGAAGAGCTTACACCTTCCCCTACTCTCCGTAAACGGCTGTTTTTCCTATTGTTTTGCATTCTGTTCGATTAGCAGTGAAATCTTGAAGATCCAGTCCTTGTTTTTCACTCCCAAATCTTGTCCTTAATTTGCTTTGTCACATTCTGGACTATGACCAGTATTTGTTCTCTCGTTCTCGTGGTGGTAGTGTCTCTGTGTTTCAGTGTTTTGCTGTGTTGAGCCTTTCTTCCTCTGGCCTAACTGAATGCTATTTCCCTGGATTTGGAAGGGGGTGCACTGCAGGACAAAATTGCTACACTATACTCACCAAACAACTATGCTGCCCTGTTGCCCTTCTTTTCATCACTTGTTTTTGATTCAAAATCATGTCAGTTGTGTGCTGATTGTTTTCAAACACATGAGTTTAAAAACCATGTGTCTTTTCATGGTTTTGGTTCTAGGTTTTACGTACCTATTGCTTTGCCATAGTTACTGGAAAAAAATTTTTTGTCGGTGTTGCTAGGGCCAAATTTTTGAAGACTGGTGGATTGTTTTCCTATTTGAAAATGCTTTTGCTCATAACTATCTTTTACTTCATAGTATTTTGTACCGCAGTGCATCAGAGCATTCTGCGAAAGTAAGTTTGTTTACAGGTAAATTTTTTTTATTAGAGAATGGATCGAACCCAAGTTTGGATTTAGGGCTTTGGGTGTTTCGGTTGTTGCTTTTTTTTTTTTTTCCCCCCCAACTTAAATACATAGAAGCATAGCAGAGTACAGAAAACACTTGCCAATAACACCTTCCTGATCACCTTGTTCAATTACAGTGTTTAAAATATGAAACATATTAACTTTTTTTGAGAAATATATATATAAATTTATAGAGGCAGAGCCAAAAACCCTGCTCCCTTTCACTTCATTCCTAAGAAAACAAAATTTCTTGTTGTTTCTTAAGGAGGTGTTCAGCCCTAGCTGCAGGCCTTTCCTTATCCTTCTGTCCTGTGCCTCAGGTTAACAAAATATTATGAAGTGTGTGTTAAAATGGAAGCTACATGCATGGCTATATTAAAACTGTATTAAAATCTTCTGGGGCCTTATGTGAATTTGATGGCAATCACTTTAAAACACATGCATATGAACAGAACGGTTCGGTGTCGGTGCTGTATTTAATACACACTCTATTTCTCTTTTGAGACCTAATTTATCTTTTATTAAATATTGCACTCTGAAGGAGTCTTTGTCCGCTGTGCTCATCTCCTTGAATATGTTAGGGCTTTGGGGTGCTTTAGCTGCCCACGGAGAATAATGAAATAAATTAAATGTCTTTGTATGATAAACTAATGCCATTCAGATTAGTTTAGTTCAGCTACTTTCCTACCAAAGCAGTCATTTGTTATTCTTCCTTTTCCATCTATCTCGCTGTGTTCAGTATCCCCTTTTGGTTTTCTTCCATAAAGACAGATGCAAGGTGTATATATATAACGCCTCTCTTCCAAACTTACAAATGATTTAAAGTAGTGGTTTAAAGCTGGATTTGGAGTGATCACAAGGTATTACTTTTATATTTTTAAGGGCTATCTTGTATTTGCATTATCATCCTGGGAAGTTTAGTGTAACTGCCTGGGAACAGTCATCGTTCTGCACAATATCCGGATTAAATTTACTGCCACATCCCTTCCAAAATAAACCCCAGTATAATTCAGAGAATAATAGTAGCACACGATTATAAAGGTCTTTTTTAAAAAAGCTTGCTACCAGTATTATTTCATTACTTTCAAGGTCATTTGCTATTCTTTGTGCTGTCAAGTGTCTTTGTGCAGTCAAAATGTAGTTGTAGCAGAAGTGAAGATAAAAGACATTACATTTAGAGGGCATAAAGAGCCTGCTTTAGATCTAGGTTTGTGGGAGGAAGTATGGTGTAAGGCTGGGAGGATAACAAATTGGTTCGATAATCCAGAGAAAGAACATTTTGTGAAAGAATTGCTGTGAAAAGATGTGATCATCAAACAAAAGATAATGAAACTATTGTATTTATATTCCTGTATTTTTATTGCATAAAAATATTGAATGCAAAGCTTGAATGAAGTAAAAGATTAGCACTGAGGGAAAAGGCAACTGTGTCATACACTGGCATGTCTTTGAAGTGAGGGCAAGCTTCGGAGAGCTGCTCTACAAACAATCCTTAGCCTCCACTGAGATTATTAGCAGTGGTGCTCATTAAGGTCAATTTATTTCATGTGAAAATTTGCAAGGGCCAGAAGATTGAGCATCTCCATTTCATAAATGCTGCAGGATTTTCAATGACCTGAAGTGCTTTACACAGTTGTTTGCAATTTGGCAGCTAGACAAGTACAACTCTTAACCCCTGGGTGGAGTACTGGTTTAGTAATAGAGGAATGTGCTGCAATCAGCCAGCAGCATCCAGGTGCTGTGCTTTGACAAACTCACTTCCAAGTGCCTGACCCAGCCTGACGCTGATTAGCGTGTGAGAGCTCAGGGCGTAGCAGGGGTGAGGTGGTTGCAAAGCGTGTAAATACAGTAGGTTTAATATCTTGGTGGTCATGACTTCTGTTGTAATGACTGCCTACAAAAATTATATGGGTTACTGAAATAACAGCTGGTGTGTTTATGTGTGAATTGCAAATAATTAGTTGCACCTGTGTTTCTTTTCCTTACAAAGTATGAAACTGTGTTCTGCTCCTTGGTTAGAACCGTGACTCTGGGCATTCAGTAATTCTTTCTTCATGACAAAGAGAGTCAGATCGTTCTGCCTGGCTGTCAGAAAGCCTCATTCCCAATCGACTCTTTTATGATTTATAATTTTGAATTTTGTTACTGCTTTTCATTCAGAAGTGTGGATTTAAAAAAAAAAATCAAAAACTCTACTATTACAGCTTGAGGAAGTTTCACTGTGCTGGTGGAGAAAAGCTTCAGAGTGGATGCTATAAAATCATATAGAATCACAGCCGTTTACTTGACACATTTTCCCAAGGGCTTTTCATGGACCAGAAGTGAGATGCAAAAACCCAGTGTTTTCAAAGAAGTCCTATGGAAGACTTTGGTTTTCTTCTGGTTTTATTTTTTCGGTCAGGTAAAAATTGTAGCTTTAACGGCAGATATTACTCTGCATTTGTAAATGTAGGTGACTCGATCTACTGAAAGACTCAGCCATATAAAATCTAAAATAAGGCACTAAGAACACAAAAGGTGATCAGAAATCTAAATATAAGGTCTTCACTACCAAAAGCAGTTCCAGGAGGCTGTCTTCATTTGCAGAGGCAGGTTGTGCCTATTTTACTCTTGAAACTTCCGCTGTGAAAGCAGCTGTGAAACTAGCGCAAGAGTCGAATTCGACCTTGCATGCCTGGCTGCGGCTGTGCTGAAGAGAGCACTAGCAATTGGAGGAGTGTGCATGAAAAGATGCTCATGTCCTGGGTATCAGTAGATGCTTTTGGCTAAATTTGCATAGTCTCTGGCTTGGAGAACATCTGGAGAAGGGACAAAGGAAGGGGCTTCAGGGGTCAGTCAACCTGGATGCTAGCCTTTTCTTGGTAACAGAGGAGCTTTTGGTTTTGTTCTGTGTTTTATTGTAGCTAAAGAAGCTTCCATGCATTCTGGGCATTTCTCTGTCTCCTCAGCAGCTGCTGAGCAGGGCAAGACCCAGAAGCTTGCAAGGTCTCCCCTTGGCCAATTAAGGGGCTAGAAGGGTGGCTAGAAAAAGATGGAATGTATCTGGTTAAAGAACAGATGGAGGATTTCTGACAGTATGGGTGAGAAGCCCTTGTTCCCTTGAAGATTTCCATATTAAAGATGCTGAGAAAAACGCTAAGCTCCAGCAAGCCAGTGTAGGAAATAGTGTTGCAGTGGTACAGCAAAGTTGAATGCAAGCTGTTTCAGGAGAGGAAGATGTGTTCATTTCCACAAATTAAAGCAAAATTAACTTTACTCATTTGGATTTGTGCGTTTGTAAGGGAAAACTCATAAGCACTGAGATACACGTCTGGCAGTCCAGCTCCTGAGCACATGTGTCCGGAGCAGTGCTCAGGCAGTCCTTCTAGGACTCCTTGGGTGAGAGGCAGGACCAAGCATACTATCTTAAGTCTGCCCTCTTGGGTTTTAAGGTTGGTTACCATATGCTGCCTTTGTATAGACTTTTTTGTGCCCTTTTTGAGCTGGCTGTGAGTGGTATCTCCATCGCACCCCATTAAACTATCAGGGTTTGCACACTTTGCCTCCTGGCCTGAGCGTCCTGATGCACACAGATCTATGGTGGGGTCTTTGTGACCCAGTAACGTAGGTGCTGTTCTTTCCACTCTTCTGCAATTGACTCCTTTCACTGGTTCCACACCCGGACCTTTTCCCCCCTCCACCACGTAGATCAATTTTGACTTTTCTGTTACAGATCTCCAGAGCAGATTCTGGTGTGCCATGGGACCGCTCTGCTTTGGAGTGGACCCCCACAATGAGCACTCTTGAGTTGCATTCAGAACTGCATTTAACGATAAATCAGTTTCTGCTCTCAAATGCAGGGAAAGAACGTGTGCACCTAACTCTCAGTTAGCTGAGTTTCATTTCTGTGCTTTTTACATAAAGCTTCACCAGGAGCTTAAAGTTTTCCCTTTCTGCATGCCAAGCAGCACTGTAAAGTCGGAAAAGTGAGGTTGTAATTCTGTTAATCCATGCCTACTGTCAAATAGGATCTGAAGCCTGCATGTTCCCCACGTGTTAAACAGTTCTGAACAGCTCATACAGTCCCAGTTTCACAGAGGCATTAAGCCCCAGTGCAAAATATAGGAATGCTGCCGTTTTCTTAAGAAAACACAACTGAAGGTGGGACTCGCACAACCTCTTAAAGCTTACAGAGTTTATTCAAGGTGTGGCTTCTGTCTTTGGAATTAAAAATAATTCAAATTAATTCTGTTATTTTCTAAGAGCTTGCTTGGCTTTGGCAGTGGGGGACTGTGTTAGCTTACTGAGATGCTTCTACACTGCAGACAAGTTGAATGTAATGCACATGAGACAGAAAGGAGGCCTTTTGCTGATCTATAAAAATTATTAACTTGCTTTGTGACAGAAACCTCAGTTCAGTGGGAATAAAGGTGCTGGTTTCTCAGATTTTCCTTCAGAGAAGTACTGTACAGTGATTTCTAATAGTACCTGTTAATTGATATATTCATTTCTTTACATATACTCCTTCGTAGTTCCTACCTTGAATTTCCTTTTAATAACCCTATTTTAACGTATCCTGAGGTTCATCCATCACTTGTAATCTTAGGTAATTTGTAATATGTTTCCCTCTTTAGAACTCCTGAGATAACAGGCTCACGACAGGGCTGGGTTCAGTAGGGAATCTCCTTTTTCTCTGGAAGATTTCCACGTATTATGTGAGTATCCTGAAAAAAAATGAAGATGATCTTTATGATAACAGAGCTGGGTTGGGCGTGTTGACTGATAAGGATAGCACACTTGTTTTCTTAACTTTATTTATGAATGAAGTCCTTACCTCACTACTGGTGCCTCAGGAGGAAAAGGAGAAAGATGTGGTTTTGAGGCTTTCCTGTGGAAGTTAAAAATGTGTAATTCTGTCCATTATGGGACAACCCAACAAAATACTTGCCACTGGCCACCCTTTTTTGCAACAAAATAAGGAACAACATAGACCAGGAAAGCTTCCAGTTCTGCTGTGTAAAAACTTCTGGGTTTATGTGTATTCAAAGTTTTAACACAACAAAAAAGTATGATCTTGAATTTCTGCAATTAGTTGTTGAATTTAACTGGGCTTTTTTTCCTCTTTAAGGATAAACTTACTTTATCCTTTTCATGCTAAGTCTTTTCAGTGACACAATTGTTCAGTCTCAGACTTCTTACACCAATTCCTTTCTTTTCAAAGCAGGTATTTTAGTAATTAAAAAAAAAAAAACCCACCAACCAACCAACCAAACAAAAAAACCCCTCTAGTTTGTTTTCAGCTAGTAGTCAACTTTGTTAAATGGAATTCTGGTGATGATGCAGCTCCTAAGGAACTTAATTTAGCTGAACCTGTGAGGCTGTTCCTAGAGTGTACAGTTGCACAGTTAACTAAACTTAGGTGCTGCTGGATCACTAGAAAATCTTTCGTACATTATTGTGTATTTATAATAATTTTCTACTAAATATTAAGTACATTATACAGTGCCATTTTGATTGAAATCACTCATGGACTATCTGGAATACAAAAAAGTATTAGAGGACATTATTTGTACATTTGAATTTTTGGGAAAATAGTGTATTCTACTAATGTGCAACGTAGTGAAATAGTGTGGTTCTCTGTAACTTCATTGATTTAGCTGGGCCATGGCAATTAAAAGCGAGTGTGAGCTGGGTTCAGCACATCACAGTTAAACGAAGTTAAACACAATTTAACGCAGTTAACTAAGATATTGCACAGCAGTGGACGTTTCTTCTTATCTCGCTCATTTTTTCTCTTGAGCAACCCTTGATTATTTGAAGGAAACAAAGATTACATGCCGTTGCATGCTGTGCCATTTTTGTGAGGTCCGTAGGAGGCAGCTTTTCTCCTGAAAGTTCACAACTTTGCAGCTTTTACCAAATAAGTGAGTAGGAATGTCTATCATTTATAATAATCTGAGGAAAAAGACTGGAGGATGGTAAGGACTCTGCAGGTTCATGTCTTTGCACTGGTGGTAGGGGTACAGGCATGTGTGTATGAAAGTGTATATACATACTGTGTGTAGTCTTTATAGAATTTTATACAGGACTTTTTCTGAGTACACACCAAATGCACACCAAGGTACAAGACCAAAATATTCTCTGCTTGTCTACCCTCCCGTCTGTGCTGATTCCACCTTGACTCCAGCACGCTACACATTGCAGGAATGGGTCTGTCTGAGCCTGCCACACTGGTGCTTTCTTCTGGACATCTCCAGATAGGGAGGGGAGCTGGAATGGATAAGTTTACCTGTATACAGATTTCTCTGTAGGTTATGACAGCAAAATGGAGAGTGTGGGCCTGTCCTTGCACTCATCCCCACTGGTTATCCCCTGTACCTGAAGCAAATATCCAAAGATGTCCAGAGGCAATGGTGGGATCCAGCAGAAGTTTTCATACATGAGCATAGATTTCCTCTATGCTTTATATCTGGAGATTCACTGAATTCTTATCTTTGCCTCAAGGATGCTGGAGTTGGCACATTCTTATTTCAATATGATTTGATTAATTTTCTAGTGATTAAATTGTGTTTGAGGGTTTATGTCTGTAATTATACTAATCTGCAGCTTGAAGGTTTTTTGCTTTTTTTATCCTTTTTTTCTCCTCTTGCCATGCACCTGTTGCTGAACATTGGTTCTTTTAGATACTGCTAATGCTTTGGTAGACAATAGGAAAAAAATACTCACTTGTTCGTACAATAAATTTTTGGAAGCCAGTGGAAGTAATCATGTGAGAAAAGCTAACAAAATTTAACCTTTCTAAAGTGATGGTATGATACTGGTGTTTTGTGTTTGTTGCAAAAAGATGATAATTAAAATTAATTCTGCCTGCCCTAAAGCTGGGCATGAAACGTGAGAAAGCTGTGTCTTCAATGTCTCATAAAGGTGGGAACTGTAAAGAATGCAGTTTCTTAGAGTCTGGGTAAGTCTTTCTGTGCTACAGCAGAAAACTGAAGATCAGGGTGCCCAGGTAACAGGGTGCCAGTAACCTATATTTGTGCTAGATTTCAACTTTAAATTAACCATTAAAAATGGTGAAACAAAATAGGCAAAACACGTTAGAAGTCTTGCAGAAGGATGTTTTTAAATTTCCTGCACTTGTAATCTGTAATCAGCCATAAAATTGATGTGCATGGCTCCCAATCTATTCCAGATGGGCATTCCTCAGTCTGTTACTGATTCCATTGACTGCTAAAAAAATAGTTCTTAAATATTCCTAAAGTGGAGGTTTATTTCCATCATGGGAAGGGGGTATTCCCCTCACAGGTCTGGTAGTCCTGTCTTAGAACTTGAAACCTACACATCTTTAACATTAAACTGTCTATAGTTTTCCTGCTTGATAAGGGACTTGGACTAGCCCTCCATGTGGAGAATAGCTCTGTGTAACATCTGTGCACCACCAGCTTAATGAATCTACACTACCAGTGTAAGGTTTCTTTCTAAATTTCTTTTGCTCAAATAGTGACTGGCTTTACTGGTTAAGAAGGACATGGAGATGCTGGAGGATGTCCAGAGAAGGGTGACAAAGATGGGGAAGGGTCTGGAGAACAAGTCTGATGAGGAGCGGCTGAGGGAGCTGGGGGTGTTCAGCCTGAAGAAGAGGAGGCTGAGGGGAGACCTGATCACTCTCTACAGCTCCCTGAAAGAAAGTTGTAGGGAGGCTGGTGCTGGCCTGTTCTCACGGGTAACTGGTGACAGGACAAGAGGAAACGGTCTCAAGTTGCATCAGGAGAGGTTTAGATTGGATATTAGGAAAAACTTCTTCACTGAAAGAGTGGTCAGGCACTGGAACTGGCTGGCCAGGGGAGGGGGGGGGGTGCGCACCCTGGGGGTGCCCAGGGAAGTGGTGGAGTCACCATGCCTGGAGGGGTTCAAGGAACGTGTAGACATGGTGCTTGAGGACAGGGTCTGGTGGGTACGGTAGTGTTGGGCTGATGGTTCAACTGGATGGTCTTACAGGTCTTTTCCAACCTTAGTGATTCTGTGAAGTGGGGCACTGATGACAGAAATCATATTTATATTTGAGTAAAATGCTGATGATGGACACTGAGGAATGGAAGAGATAATGCATTTCCCTATGTCTGGTGACAAGAATCTGGTGATAAGTATGTTTTATTTATATTTCTATGAGAAGATCAGTACAGTTTCAAGTAAGGCAAATTGAAAGCCATGTAACAATTTTGCATTTTGTCAGTTAAGAATCCCACAACTTTTAAGTTTTCCATATATGGCAGATTTTTTCCTCATTTTCCTGTATGCTTCTGACAAATAGCTGGATCTTGACAGATTTAGAAATAGTTTACCTGAAAATCTATCATCTTCAAGTATACAGAAAATATGTATTTATTTTGTTTAGTAAATAAAACCTCTAATCACTATTGAAATGCTGGTCACATTTTAGTATGACAGAAGTGAGATTGGATTCATTGTTAAACACATGTTTATGGTGTTTCTTTCAAGTGATCTATTAAAGCAACTGGAAAATTTAGATTTTTTTTTTTCCAGATGTGTGACTAGTTGACTGTGGTTATTATAGTTAACAGCTATATATTTGGTTTTATATTATTACATTATAGAAATCTGAGACAATTACTTCTTAGTTATGTTTTGTATGCCAGGAAACTTGATTTCATGAAAGACTGGAATTCCCTAACAAAGGTTTTAAAGACTGGAACTTAGTACCTTTTCCATATGTGAGAACAGACACCTTTGTCCTTGGGCTGTCTAAGGAAGGATTTGTCACTGAAGAGCAAATGTAGTCTGAAACGCTCGTGGCTGTTCTCTGTCAAGACTTGGTATAGCGGACAATGTGAGATAACGTAGAGGTCTTTCTAGGGTGTTAGTTGACAAGGCAGGGATTGAAGTGTTTGCTTTGCCGTGCCTGGGTTGATAGCTCTATTAGGGTGCTTACTTTCTGTGGGATGTACTTAGTATCAGATCTAGCCTCTGCACTTCCATTCCCAGCTGCAAATGTACTGCTTATCAAGGACAGAGAACAGGCTGGGAAGATGTGCAAGTGTGTGGGAGGCTTGAATGCTCTAGTGGTGAAAACCGTATGTGCACAAAAGCAATAATAGAGTCTTTCTCATAATAACTGTTTCAGTGAGCTGAGACCTGCATTGCAAGAACATGAGAATAAATTCAATCTGAAGTAGTACATAGTACTAACTAGATTTTGGTAGTAAATGGTTTTAGGAAAAATTATAAGAGATGGTCAGCTTTAACATTCTCCTGTGATACTTGTTCAAGTTCAGCTATCAGTGTTTCAGAGACTTTTGAGGAGGTTCTAGGGTAGGGGAAAAATTTTATTGAAGGAGGAAAGAGAGAACAGTGCATGGAAAAAATAAAGACATAGGAGAAACAGAAGAAAAAAGTAACTTGTACCTTGTAGAATCATTGATATGAAAACTGGAAAGGGGCTAGTGAAATGTTAGACTTGGATTTGGGGAGAATGTTCATGGGTAAGGAAAGAGAAGGGAGAATGAGCACAATGCAGTAGGTAAATTCACAAATGCTGGTTGTATAATAAAAGCAATATAAAAATGAAGTTTTAAAAGTGATGAAAACAAATCATGGAACAGGGTAATAAGAAAAATGTCAGTGGGAAAGATGCAAGATCTATGAATTGTTCTTTCTTATTTAGAGTATTAATTAAATGAAAGTGCTGGAAGATGTAATAGATAAAATTGGTGTGTAAAATGACCCATTTGGTTGAGACAATGTGGTGTTACCATTTTATAGGTTCTGCAAGGCTCTTAAGGGTACTCTTAGTGCAGGAGACATTATGCTGGAATCTTAGTGTGCAAAGTGATAACCTTATTAAATAACTTCTACCAGGAATACTCCTACAGAAGTTTTATTGGGTTTGCATGGCATGGTTTTGGTAGTACAGGGGCAAAATGGGGTGTTTTCTGTAAGAAGCTGCTGGAAGCCTTCTCTATGTCCAGTACAGCCAATTCCAGCCAGTTCCAAGGTGGACCTAGCACTGGCAACGACTGAGCCTGTCAGCAGCAGTGGTACTCTAGGATAACATGTTTAAGAAGGAGAAAAGAAAAAAAAAAAAGGCGGAAGTGAAGTTGCATCTGGAGAGTGAACGAATATGTGAGAGCACCAACCCTGCAGCCCCTTTGGTCAGTGGAGAAGGAGAGGAAGGAGGTTGTCCAGGTGCCAGAGCAGAGATTCCCAGCAGCCCATGGTGCAGCCTATGGGGAGGCAGGCTGTGCCCTGCAGCCATGGAGGGTCACAGTGGGGTGGGGGCAAGGACAGAGACCTGCTTGCAGCCTGGGGAGGACCGCATGCTGGAGCAGGGGTATGCTTGAAGGATGCTGTGACCCCATGGGAAGCATACGCTGGAGCAGGCTCCTGGCAGGAGCTGTGGCCCGTGGAGGGAGGAGCCCAGACTAGAGCAGGTTTGCTGGCAGGAATGGGAACCCAGCCTGGAGCAGGGTCTCCTGAAGAATGACACCCCATCAGGGGGACACCCATGCCAGGGCTGTTCATGAAGAACTGCATCATGTGGGAAAAACTCGGAGAAACTGGTGGAGGACTGTCTGCCCCAAGCTGGAGCAGGAGCAGGGTGCAAGGATCCTCCCCTGAGGAGGAAGGAACAGCAGGGAGAGCATTTGATGGGTTGACCACAGACCCTATTCCCCATCCCCCAGTGCTGTTGGACAGGAAGATGGGGAGCAAAGCTGAGCCTGGGAAGAAGAAAAGGGTGAGGGGAAGGATTTTAAGGTTTGATTTTAGTTCTTTTCCACTCTGATTGGATTGGTAATAAGTTAATTAACTTTTCCCCAAACTGAGTATGTCTTGCTTGTGACAGCAACTGCTGAGTGATCCCTGCCTGTCCTTATCTCCACCCATAAGCCTTTTGCTATATATTCTCTGCCCTGCCCAGCTGAGGAGGGCAGTGAAAGAGGGTATTTGGTTGGCACCTGGTCACCAGGCCGGGTCACCCCACCACAGAAGTCATCACAGGTAATTGTGGAGCAATGCTATACTCTGTGTGAAGGTAATGCAGCCTAATTTATTAATCTGAAAAGCTTCTGGTGACAGGAAGAAGACAGCCAAATCAATATGAAAAGGAAGATTATTCCTCAACAAATTCAGTTATCATTGGTGATGAAGTAGCTAGTCTAGACAGTTACTGTGAACATGACAACTGTGGCAAGAAATGATTGAATATTCACTGAACTGCTGTTCATACTGAGGAATCATGTTTTATAAAGATAGAAATCTCCTCACTATACGCACTGCAGATTTGCTCCTTCACTTGAACAAGGGTGTGTGTCTGAAAGGAAAGGAATGAGCACTGCAACAACTAAAATGTAGTAGTGGCTGTTTGTTTGTCTCAGTAGGCTGGTGGCTATGGCATAGTACAGACATCACCTTACCAGAACCTGGACCTCCCCTCCCAGGGCTGCTGGTCATGGGAGGGACCCTTTGCTGCCGAGTCAGAGGGACATGGCACATATCATGCTGTCACAAGCACCGTGCACACAGCAGGAGGAGTGATGGAGACCAGAGCAGGAGCTAGAGGCTCTCTGCAGTTTTGAGCATTCAACCCATTCTTTGTTGGCCCATTTCCTTTTGGGCAATGGATGTTCCCTGATAACCACCATCATTTTGAGAAGAAATGGACCAGCACCTAATAAGAGTGGTGTGTTCAACATCACATGGTAAGGAATTTTTCAAGGAAGGGTGTTCATGGATTCATAGAACCATAGATGGTTTGGGTTGGAAGGGACCTTAAAGATCATCTAGTTCCAACCTTTTTTTTTGGCAGGGAGACCTTCCACTAGACCAGGTTGCTCAAAGCATCATCCAGCTTGGCCTTGAAAACATCCAGGGTTGGGACATCCACAGCTTCTCTGGGAAACATGTTCCAGTGCCTCACCACCTTCCCTGTGAAGAATTTCTCACTGATATCCAATCTAAACCTCCTCACTTTCAATTTAAACCCATTACTCCTTGTCCTGTCACTACAGGCCCTTGTAAAATGTCTCCTCCAGCTTCCTTGTAGCCCCCTTCAGGTACTGGAAGGCTCTTTGTCCCTAGAGCCTCTCTTCTCCAGGATGAACACCCCCAACTCTCCCAGCCTGTTTCCATAGCAGAGGTGCTCCTTCCATCCTTCAGACCATCTTTGTGGCCTCCTCTGGACTCACTCCAACCGGTCTCTTGGAGGAGGCCAACTCTGACATGCTTGGCATTTCCATGGTGTACGACAGATTGTCATATCAGGGAGCAGGAAGAGCTGCCCTTAGTTCTTTTGTGCACATAGCGAGTGCGTTTAATGTCAAGCAATTTGTAAAGACCCATCTCCTTGCATTGCCCCCTTGGTGAGGCATGTACCAGTCAGGCTGTCATGGGCATATATTCGGGCACTCTGTGTAGGGCCATAGATACATCGGTATGTTAGTGTTTGGGAAATGTAGACTAATCAATTCTGATACATTCTAATAAATGTAATTTTAATAAATTTTTATGTGCTTAGGAGCTTGAGGTCATCAGAGGTAAAGTTGCTTGGGAAAACATACATTGCAGCTTTCCAGTATCTGAAGGGGGCCTACAAGGGTGCTGGGAGAGGACTTTTTACAAGAACCTGTAGTGATAGGACAAGGGGTAATGGGTACAAATTGAAGTCAGGGAGGTTTAGATTAGATATCAGGAAGAAATGCTTCACAGAGAGGGTGGTGAGGCACTGGGACAGGTTGCCCAGAGATGTTGTGGGTGCCCCATCCCTGGATGTCTTCAAGGCCAGACTGGATGTGGCTTTGAGCAACCTGGTCTAGTGGAAGGTGTCCCTGCCCATGGCAGGGGGGTTGGAGCTGGGTGATCTTTAAGGTCCCTTCCAACCCAAACCGTTCTATGATTCTATGATTCTATGATACACCTACTGAAGACCTGATAGAGTCCTCAGTGTCTGAACCTGATCTGAGCTTCTTTTTTGAGATGGAAAGGAAAGCATTTGAGAACATACATGATCCAACATCCAAAAAAAAAAGAAAAAAGAAAAAAGAAAACTATTTTGATAAATAGAGATGGCAGTGGTTATTTTTGTTTTAAACAGTGGTCATTTCCTATTCCCACACTTTTTGTTTTTCCTTCAGATGCAAAAGTTACTGACATGATAGTTAAATGAACAGCACAGAACAATTAGAATTAGATGCTTGCAGTGATGGAAAATTAACCATTTTCATTGATGCTGAGGTGAAGTCGATTGCAGAGCTATTTCACAGGAGGTCTTTTGAGTACCATCACATTGTTTATCCTCCCCAATTTGTCATAAATTTTTCCCACCTCATTAGTTTGAAAGAAGTACTTGATGAGTCCCAGAATTTCAAAGGTATAAGAGAAGATAACAACTGAAGAAGGATCCTTTTTTCTTCTTCTTTACTGTATAAAGTGATGTTGGGAGCAATTGCAGGTCTGCAAAGGGGGCTTTGTTTGTTTCTTGGTTTCCTTCAAAGACATGGTGCAAATGATCACTTGTCCGTGTGCCTATATCCTCCTATATTCTTCCTGATTTTACTCATTTTGAGACCGGCTATTCTACCTTTTTAACCTAAGGCAATTTCAGTCGCCCAGATTTCAAAAGCAATATTTCAAAAATCTTCTTTTGGGAGTGAGCTACAGCCCTGAGGTTGGAACTATTGGCCAGGGACAGAAAAAGGGACAGAAACCTTTTAACCTGGCACTGTTGACAGGGAAAATGTATTGTCATTGGGAATATCTCCAAGCTCTGTACCTCAGGGATAGGTTCAGTAAGGACTGTTGGTCAGTCCAGGGTGGTGGGTGAATATATATGACTGTGCAGTCCTATACGTCAGATGTCCTCACAGTCATATATTCACCCACTGGACTGATCTACATACATATTATGTATGTATATAAAAATTGTTGAGCAAACTTCCAGAAGGTAACTCATCTCCTTTCTTTAAACTGCAAAAATCTACTGCATCTGATAGTCCCACTGAACCTTTAGAAAGTGGTTGAGAAGGCAAAATGAAGGAGAAAATTTTTTATGACAGCTGCTACTAGGAATTTTTTCCTTAACTTCTAATTGTATGTGTAATAATCAGAAGATTCAGTCTGAAAGTATTTACTAGATGTTTCTGTGATCCTTTAGTTCAACTTCAAACTATGCAATAATATTCCCAGTTCAGATACTTGCAGACAAAAATTATTTTTTCATTTCTTCTCAGGGGAAAAAAAAAAAAAAAATCTCTTTTTCCCTTCCCCTTGTATTTTCATGGTTTAGAGACTGTAGCTTAACCAGAATGCAGTAACCCAAATAAAATCATCATGCAAAAAGCCACTCCCTTAGAATACTTTACACTAAGTGTGCAATTGAAGGGATCTTTCCTAGACTTTAGAATACAGCTAGAAGATTATTTTCTTCCCCTAAATCCTCATATGCCAGCTACTGGTCTTCTTAATCAAGTAAAAGTCTAATTGCTTTAATGCCCTATGTGTCTATTCTGCATAGCATTGAGCAAAGGACCAACACTGCATTTCCTGACAAAGGATGGATTTGTTAGCTTCTCCTTGGCCTATATGTGCACCAAGGAAGACAGGTTTTAGCTGTTTAACTCTGATCCCTTGGGTCAGTCAGAGTGAACATGGTTACTTCACAATTACAGGGATGTGGAAGATCGGTGCGTGATCAGGGGGAGGGGAGGCAATATTTCAGGGTGTGTTACTGTGTCAAATATTGTACTTTTGAAGCTGAAACAAAACATTTTGACATCTTGGAAATGTGACGGTGATTCCCAGAATTATTTGGTTGGGCATTTTATTTGTTTGTTTGTTTTGCTTTTTTTTTCAGAACAAATATGTTAGATTTTCTTTGACTCTGCAAGATTTCTTATGACCTGACAGCTTACAGCTGAGCTCTGTGGCGTGCAGATCTTAATGCACAGTTCTCTTACACTTTACTTAAATCTTGCAAGTACTGCTTAGATCAAAATCTGGTTTTAGATGAACAGCCTGTGTTTTGCTTTCTTCATATAAACAGAGATGAAGTGAAACTCATCTGAGTATGAAGTTGTGTCAGAAAAAATGTTGCTCTGTATTTCACTGTATACTAAACCCAGTTTTAAACATTGTTAACGTATCTCCATTCCCATAAAATTCAAACCTAGTACCGTTAGAAAACTGGATGTCAAAATAACTCCTTGTTGTAGGACCTATCCTTTTACCATGCAACCTCTCTGTCAGTTTCTTCGGAGAAATGCAAAGAATAAGTCTTTCAACCATATGCTGTCTTCATTTTGAACTGGTTTTAGAAAGTCTTTCTCCTCCTAACTAGGCTTTTTGTCTAGCATGACATTTTACATTCTAGCTGGTTTTGAAGGGCAGCTCACTTTAAAATAGATATCCACTGAAAAATACCTAAATCTGCTAAAAGGTGTGAACCTCTTGAAAAGGTTTGGAAAAGGACTTTAAGTCACAGGAGGTAGGTTGGGTGACTGTCGTGGTTTAACTC
>NW_010272873.1:0-13282 GCF_000690775.1 Eurypyga helias | reverse complement strand
CCTGGGGGCAGCCATCTTGGCCGTCGCAAAACATGCCGGACCGTAAAGCGAGGGCGGCAAGGCTCTCCCTTCCCCCCTTCCCACCCGGCTTCCTCGCCTGACGGCTGTAGCGGTTGGGCGGGAGTAGCGGTGTCGGGGCGGAGCCGTCCTGGGTGAGGGAGGCTGGCTGCTGAGGAAGGTGCTCTGTTTCCTACAGGGTGTATCTCCGCTTTTTCTTCACCCTTAGCTTTACACTGGGCGAAGGGCTGCCGCCTCGCTTCCCCGCTCTCTGCTTGTCGCCTCCCAGAGCGGCCTGTGTGGGCCGGCCCGGCCATGGCAGAGGGCCCAGCCGGAGAGGGAGCGTTTTCCATGCTGAACCATGGCTCTTGGATGGCGGAGGACGCCCCACAGAAAGAGATGTGCTCTGCTGGCTCCCAGTGTTGCAGAGACCAACGGGGAAGAGTTCAAGTTCCCACATAAAGTGTTCAACGTGCAGTCTGTAGCTACACAACCGAGTTAGTTCTGTTTTCATAGTTGTGGTGTATGGGCATTCTTTTCTGTCTTTTCCCATCACTGTTCGGGAATGGCACCAGCAGGCCTTATTTACTGCATTGTCTATGTTTCCCTGGACCTTTTTCCTATGGTGCTCCTCTGTGACACAGCTGAAGGGTCTGTGAACAGCCTCCTAGTGAGCTGGAGAGTTACTTTTAACCGGTTATTGTCAAAAGTGACAACTTACTCCCAGTGCCCAGCTGAAGACTTCTGGGTCCTGCAGTTCTACAATGGGGCCTACTGTATGTCACGTAGTTCTTTCATTTATTCTGAGCACAGACGTCACTGACACCTCCTTGCAGCTACATGCACCCACAGCTTTTGTGAATTCAGAGAACAGATTTCTCTGTACCCCAGAGGAGGAAAATTCACTGGCCACCTTCAGAAATTGGATTTAAGTGACTTCCTCAATTCCACAAGTACTTCAGCAAGAATACGATCTATTCTGCCTTTACAATCACATCTGTTCCTTGTATAGCTTCCAGGCTTTGTTGCAACAAATCAGGCAGAGTTCTGGTGAGAAAACAGCCTCATTGCCTATATTCATGTGAAAAATGAGGGTGTTACATCTTTTCAAACACAAGATACAGGTCACTTCATTTTGTTTGCATTATTCCACATGACTAAAAAGAGTTACATCGAAGGATACTGTAAAAGAAGGTGCAAATAGAAAACAATTCCATCACAGAGAAAGACGAAGTACAGTCCAGAAAAGCACATGTAACTCTTGAAGGTACAAGGGGCTAAAAGGAACGCCCTTACCTGTTTCCAGTGGCAACAACAATATGTTTGTTTGTTCTTATGCCTGAGAGGAATGAAAATGGGCATCAAAACTGTAAAAGTTTCTGTCCTGAGGAAGGGGGGTTGACTGTGGAGTCAACAATGACTGGACATGCTGGTGGCATCTCATAATCGGCCTCTCCCAAACGGGATGGGGGTTAAAACTAGAACCTGCCAAAACTGGAAAGACGACAGGGAAGTTAAGGTTCTGGTGTCAAATCTTTGCTTTCTGTGCTGCCTACCAGAGAGAATAAAGCTTTGCTTTGAAGGAGCTGCCACTGAGTCAGTTCAGTTAGCTAGTGTCACAGAACAAACTGTTGCTAAATAGGGAGTTTCAATTCATAAGCACAGTCTAAAAATGACAGAATGCAGTGGCATGTTTCTGTGCAGAAAGACTAACTTAATGAAAATTGCCAGAGGGATGCACTTAAGAGGAGCTACCAAGACACCTCATCCTGTAATGGTGACAAGTTCCTTGATTCATTTCCTGAGCCATATCCATTCTTGCACTTAATGCGGTAAGTGTTCTGTGAAAAACTAACATGATTATGCAATTAAAGTCTGCTTAAAATAATACATATGTACTGAGGAGAATTAGGGTTCTGTGGGCAGCGTCTGTCCGAACATGTGAAACACTAGCTTTGCAAAAGCACTGTTCTTTGTGTTACAGTCTAAGAAACTGAACACCTCTGCCCCCTTTATGTAGAATTCTCCTAAGTCCAGATGCTTCAGAAGTAAAGCAAGACCCTTGATATTCACAGTGCTGCATGCTGCCACTAGAGCTTTTCAGGATTCACCAGCAGCAGGCTGCTGTTCTTTAAATGCAGCAATCGCTGGAGAAATAAAGCATACCTTTTGTCACTGACTTTCACAGTTTTTGGGTGGGTTTTTTTCACCATTTGTAAAGATTATACTGTAATAACCAAGGACCCTGTGTCTCCCACCCTCAGCCCAAAGCCTTCATCCCTTTCCCTTCTCTTAACAACTTAACATTCCTACATCAGCAGTCCATTTTTGACTCCTGGACCAAGTTTATGGTTTCTTTCTCCCAACCTCCTTACTTCTTCACTTCAGTCCCACACACCATCCCTACTGGCTACTGCTCTTTCATTTTTGTCACAGCCTCCTCATCTTTTTCTCATTAAGTTCCAATCATCTTCTTGTCTGCACAGACTGCATATTAATCATGGACTCTTCTTTTTGTACATGTCTATGGGTGGGACTGTGGGGAGCAACAGCAGAACGCTCTCAGTTCTTGTGCTCACCTCCGCAAATCCTCCATTGCTAGGAAAACCCATTGCTGGGAAGTCTTGCCCATCCCCAGTAAACTCAGCAGTAAATCCATTACTGTTGGACTTTTCAGACAGTAGAAGGTGGAAAGCGCATTCTGGCCAGAGGTCTGAGACATTCCTCACCCATCAAATCCTTGGCAAATCCTTTGCCAAATTTCAGTTTTAGAGCATGGAGAAGGGAGAGTTGGTCGTACGGTCCAACAATATTTATTAACACAAGCAAAATGGGGTTTTTGCCAACCTCATTTTGTAAACTGGCCGAACTGTTTTAAAAATCAACTTCAGGCTGACTCATCGATTGCAGAAAAAAATATTACAAATTACTTAATATTTGACAGTTACAGACATCAAAAGCCGAGGTCTTACAATGGGTAACGCACCAATTTACCCATAGGCATTGCTGCTTGTGCTGCCTGTAATTTAGAGTTCTCGGGTTTTCTCCCCAAAAAAATATCAGAAGCGAAAGTTTGATATACTTACCACATTTTAAGTTGTGGACAAAACCGCATGCTTTTTTTTTTACCCCTTCTTGGCTCATTTCCCGTCAGGATGTGAGAGAAAAACCCACACTGTTTCAAGGGCTTCAGTGACTGTACAATAGATGTGTCTATTTCTTTAGAGTCCTAAGTAGAGAAGAAAACTGAAGCTCTTTTTTTCTCTGTCAATTGACTTTGTTAAGCCTCCCCAGGAGGAGAAAGAAGCCACTGTAGGGGGCTAGTATCAAAGTTGAAGAACAAAGATGAAAGGTGAAGAGACACTTCTGTTTACAGCAGCATGCTCTGGACTAATGTACCAGAGAATACATCAAAGCCACCACTGATGCCAGCTCTGGATATCTTTTCTAACAAATGAAATGTGGAAATATTTTCCTGACTACCATCTGAAGTAGAACAATTGCAACGCACTCTCATTTCATTGGGAGCGCTTGACCTTTCAATCTTTCATAGTTACTCTGGCCTTATCCTAAATAAATCATGTCCATAGGAGAATGAGACTAGCAATGCTAATAGATTATACCAACTATACCCTGCCTATATAACCTAATCTTCTAGATGTTGTTTCATTTGTTAATATGTTAAAGCTTAGCTGCACTCCAAGGCTGTTTACAAAAAAGAAAGCTAACAGAAATATGTCTGCTCCTTTCAAACCATCCAGGCAATTGTTCCCTCCACCCCATACATACAGAGAATTGATTTACTCCGTAACATCCTGGAGAAGTAGACAGTTATGATCAGTTCCATTTTGGAAGCCAAGAGGTTTAACTGAGAGGTTGTGTGATTTGTCCAAGGCTTTGCAAAACCCTCAAGGCAAACTGAGAAAAGAATCCACTTCTCTTGACCTCACTGTCTGTGTCTTGTCCACAAGGCTGCCTGCCTTCCTCCTAGCTGACAGACTACTGAGAAGGACGAAGGCCTTATTGATCCTATAGTTAGATGCTGAAAGAACAGCATCGTTCAGCATCAGTTGATTCAGTAGGAGTCACATCCCTTGGACAGAATTTGTCACTAAAAGTTATTAATTTTTAAGCCTAAATATACCTACCGAGATACCAATATCAGAACATGATGTGTTGCTGGTAAATAAATGATAATAAATGCATCATTATTTTGATTTTATGTAACAAATAAATAAATACAGCTGTGATATATAGGGAACCTTTGTATGAGTAGGGGTATGTTACCCCTTCACTCTGCACACAAAACGAAGCGATACAGTAGCTCATCGGTACACAGCACAGATGAGAAGCCAAAGCTCCCGGTAGCCCTCTGCAGCACTGCACAGGCAGTGGGATGTGCCCCTCCTGCGCTGCACACTCGCAGAACATAGCTCCTTTCCCACTGGCTCGCCAGCCAGCACTGCAAAGGAAACAAAATCAGTTGAAATCCCTCTATTTTAGCAAGCTGAGTAGGAACAGGAGCAGAGGAGTGCGCAGCTGATAGCCCCCCTGCTTCATAAAGTCACTGTTATTTCACCTCCCAACCCCATTTCAATGGTAAGACAGCCTCTTAGGCCATCTCCTCTGACAGGCAGCTCTCCACTCAGGGGAATTTGGACAGTGACTCTCAAAACAACAGTGTTTTGGAGCTGAGTAATCTACAGAAGAAGGAGGAGGAAGATAAGCACAATGTTAGTTCTGGTCATACGCAATCGAAGCTGACAAAGCATCCATCATCCTGTACAATATTCGCCTTTAAATATTCAGCTTTATCAGTTCCTCCATTCCTAATCCATCATTAACCACCCCATGAAGCCTCAGATGATTAGCCCCACCTCTGCAGCTTGGCAACCCATTAACTATTTCTTATTTGTATTTAATTGAACTCCAGTAGCAGTGGAAAACTCCAACCAGACACATTTCAAAACTGAAACAAAGGAGATGGTCCCTTGCCTAAGGAATTCCTGGTCTGGGCAAGAGTGAAATGCAGCAAGGAGGAAATGACAGCCATACTGAACAAAGGCTTAATCATGTGCCCTCTATTAAACGCCATGCCCCACAGATCTATAGATTTCCTATGGATTTTTTTTTTTCCAGTGACTTCCATCTCAGCATCCCTTAAAATCACTGAAGATGATGCAGTTCGGGAGGGTCCAGAAGAAAAAACATGGGGTTTTGTATATGAGGTGAAAAATAGATTGAACACCCGTACTTAAATCATTCCACAATTACTAGGTCATGATACAACCTGGGGATGGAAGTCGTAATACAGTAGGAAAGTGGCAAGCATATACAACATACACATTTGATAAGGATTTAAATAAATAAATGGAAGCATTTCTCAGTTAAAATGCTTATTTCTTGGGGACTAAATACATGTAATTTATGAGGTGTTATTTATATTTTGCTGCTTGCTATACACATGCATAATCCAAACATCGATAGAATACTGAATGTTCTTTCTGCTAGTAATGCTGGGTTTGGGGGGAGAAGCTCTGTACCCCTTTTTTTGCCTTTCTCTTATTTCACTTGGACAGGCAGCTACGTGTTCTCCACTGAGGCTGGATGCACATTTCCTCTGAAGTAAACTTTGCAGAAGTCACTGGTGCCTTTGTTACCTGCACCAGGTGTTCTGTACCTTTCTATTTATGAGTCCCCTTTGAAGCGTGCCTGAAAGATCCAGTTCCCGAGACAGCCACGGCCCACTCCCTGAGCAGCACCACACAGCACGAGCACTCCGCACCGGAGGCTCGGCACCGGCTTGCTGTTTACTGTCCAACTTTAAAGCCCAGAGCATTGGAGGAAATTGTTTGCTAAGGGACCTCTCTCCCTCTGTGCCCACTCGTTGCCTTGCTACCAGGTGGAGAGCAATGTCTGTCTGGGAGCCAGGTCTCGGAGTATGAAAGTCAACCTGGATGGTAAAGAAAAGGGTTTAAAAATTTGAGTTAGAAACCCCAAGTTAAACAAAATCATTTGGATCTGTCCTTGTAATTCTGTGTCTGAACAACACAGGGTATTTTAAGTAGCACTGGCTAAATGGCTTTGGGGAAATTAAAACAAGATAAAGGTATTCATCTGTACTATTCTGTACTGTCTATACGTTTTCCCCTGGCCTAGGTAAACCCTTCTGTTCAATAGAGGTGTTTTCCCGTATGATTCCCTCTGCTTTTGAATTGATCCTGATGTCATTCCATTGGAGACAAAGAGTGATGACCCTCAGAGTACAAGAGGCGATGCATTTATTTTTACCTAGCACTTGACTCGCATCTGTTCTCCTTTTAATCCCTGTAATTAAAGTGCCTGCCTGCCACTTCAGTACTTGCTCTAAAATGATTAAAATTTGAACATTATAGCAATCATAGTTACTGCTGCTGTACAAGAGGCGGAACAATTGATCTACGCCAGCCCAGTTACGTAAGCTATAGAAGGGAAAGCTACTAATGCAAAACAGAACGTGAGAGTACTGAGTCAGATGAAAGGAGCATCTAAGGTAGTACACCCTGACTCTGGTAAGAGCTGCTATGAAATGCTTCAGGGAAGAGAATGGGAAATTGAGCAAGTAGAGAGAAGTATGGCCTGTGGCATGTCTGCCCAGCTTCCACCTGACCGCCCCTTAGACTCTTCTTGAGCCACATCTTCTATCAGGTGTATCATGTTTAATAAACCAAAATGGATCTGCTTTCCAGAACTTCCAAGTCTGGCGCTTCTAATCTATTCTTTGAAGCTGTTCAGATGTTTGCTCCCCTGAACATCCTGTGGACACGTGTTCCACAGTCTTGTTATCCATTACGAGGAAAAAAAACCCCACTTCATTATGTTTATTTCAAGCCTCCTAACTAACAGTTTGCATTCAGAGCCAATGAGGCATGCCCAAGCTAGTCAAAAAGAAGCCTTGAACAACATCTCCATCCCTTTCTGTTTTATTAATTCCACCCACCATCTTTTTTTCTTTCTCACTCCCTCTTTCTTTTATCCTCATATTATCTCTGAAGGGTGTTACAAGCTACACAGGCATCTGATTTACAAATACATGCCTATTACCTACCAAAATTCAAATGACCGAAAGCATGGCAGTCCTTCAGAGATGCACTCTCCATGATGATGTCACTTACTTCTAAGCTTAGCCTTAAACTTTAGCACCTCGGTTCCTTTCTGAGCTCCTGAGTGACGGTGACCTGGTTTTCGGAGGTGCTTAGCACCCACCACCTCCCCGGGGGGAGCTGCAGGCATTCACCACGCACAAGAGAACACTTTTATGCAAAGCATCTGCCTGGCTCTGGGCACTCAAGTATTAAATTGTTATTCTGGATTCAGCTTCACAGTGTAGTGACACAGGAAATCATCAGCCCTGGAGTGAAATTAAGAACCTTCGCACTGGCGGTGCAACCCTTACGGTGATATAAAGTAAGCAGGCCTCTTGAATTAAATATTACTGAACGTGAATCTTTCCAAATTTTTTTCATGCTACAGACGACAATCATCTGACAGAGCCTGTGTAGTATGAATGTATGCATTATTGCTATATCAAGTGTCCTGCTTGGACATCTGATTTTCAGCTTTATATCCGTGTCCACAGTAAAACACACCTAAACTTTAATTTACATGTTCACCTGCACAATCACCTAATAGATACAGTCTCCATCTGCCCTATATTTTTTCCTCTTTCTCTGTTCCTCCCTCACTCTTGGAATTTGCTCAGACCTATTCTCTAGCCAAAAGTATCTTATGGGTTTTTTTTTCCTTCAGTGTACTCTTTGCATTTCTTTTTGCTTTCTCACCACCTTTCTATGTGTCAGCCTTGCTCCAGTTCTTCTCCCCAGTGGCATTCAGAACTCCTGCTACTTTCATACACTCTCACCATTTTAAGCCTCTTTCCCACATGCTCCCTTTCACGGAACACCTTCCTGCCACTGATTTCCGAAGCACAGATGCTTGTTCGCTTTCCATGATGGCAACAACAGCTCTAAAAGAATATAATTTTTCCTCCTGCAATTCATGCACAAATGCCTGGCATGTGCTGCCTGGAGAAAGCCTTTCAACTTTGAATTTCCTTGCCTTTGTGGAATCTGTGAAAAAGTCTGATAAATTACAGTTTTGGCAGTTATTTCAAATAACTTTATTTGCAGCCAACTAAGGCAAAATCTGTCAATGGTGCCATCCCCGTGTTCTTTCAAAGGTCGTTGGCGTTTCATGAGTGAGCTCAAAGTCGAGCTGGTTCAAAGGGAGGCTCACATTTCATTTTTTCCAGAAAGGTTAGATTACATGTTCTAATGGTGACAGGACTGTCCTACAAGACATAAGAGCTGGGTTCTGGTCGAGACCACGAGACTCTTAAAGTACATGTGTTTTGTCACTTTATCTTTATCCCAAAGATTTCTCATCTGCAAAATAGCTGTAATGCTAACTGGTAGTTGTAATATTAGTCGACAACAGACAAGAAGACCCCAGCTAACCATATGGGTGGCTAGGTTTTGAAGTTGGCCTTGGAGCTGGTTTTGGTGTTGGCAGTTCAGCTAAAGCCATTAAATCTCAGTCTACAGCTCTTCACAGTGGGGCTTAAGAGGGAGTAGCTGTGACACATGTACAATATGCAAGAGACAATTTCTCACATTGTCCCGGGGGGTGAGAGGAAGCAATAATACAGAGCCTTGGCACTGCAAGCCAACTGAATTGCTGCCTGAGCTTGCAGGAATGGTGGTGTTCCTGGGGACCGCTAGTGATACTCAGAATAATCCGCAGTATGGCCAGGCTTGCCCAGAGAAGCTGTGGATGCCCCATCCCTGGAAGTGTTCAAGGCCAGGCTGGATGAGGCTTTGAGCAACCTGGTCTAGTGGAAGGTGTCCCTGCCCATGGCAGGGGGGTTGGAACTGGATGGTCTTTAAGGTCCCTTCCAACCCAAACCAGTCTATGATTCTATGTACGTGGGCAGGATTCCAGTGCATGCTGATCAAGATATGCATGGAGTTCCTGACCCTCGACTGCCAGAAGTTACCCAAAGCTGAATTCTTGTGGCAAGCCTTCCCCGAGACAACCAGATGGGATGGAGGCTGTATGTGACCGTCTCCCATCAGTACCCTCTGGTGATCTGAAACGGAGTGGTGAGGACATGTCAATTCCTCTTTAACTAGAAGCATTGTGAAAAGAAATTGATAACCACGTGTGACTTCAAGAATCTCCAGTGGAGATGGATACATACACTGATCTTGTTTTAGGGAAAAAAAATCCTATGTATGTAGAGAAGGATTCTCAGGACTGTCTTTGAGTAAAATATATTTTTGGTTATATCAGTAAGAGACATAGATTATTATCATTAATGTTAACATGCATGATTTAATTAGGAAAAGCAACACAGTACAGGAAAACAAAATCTTTCCAGGTAATAGTTATACTAATTAACGTAAAAGAATATAAATCAAAGCAAATTGACTAAATTGCAGGAGAAATGGGCTGACAGTCATCTCATGAAGTTCAGCAAAGAAATGTGAAGCCCTGCACCCAGAGAGGAATTGTAGTAATAAAGGTGGGGGACAGGCTATAAAGCAGCTTCCCCCAGGCCCTGGGGACTCTGACATTCAACAACATGAACATGATCCAGCAGTGTGCCCTTGCAGCAAAGAAGGTTGGGATGCACTAGGAAAAGCACTGCTGCCAGGTTGAGGGAGGTGATAGCTCCTCTCTGCTCAGTGCTGGTGAGGCACATCTGTGGTGCTGGGTCCAGGTCTGGGCTCCCCAGTGCAAGAGAGATGTGGACACACTGGAACAAGCACAGCAAAGGGCCACAGAGACAATGAAGGGACTGGGCTATCTGACGTACGAGGAGAGGCTGAGAGATTTGGGGTTGTTCAGCCAGGAGAAGGCTCTGGAGGGGATCTGACTAATGTGTATAAATACCTGATGAGGAAGGGAAGTAGAGAAGATGGAGGCAGCCTTTTTTCAGTGAAAGGACAAGGGGCACATGGGCACAAATTGAAATACAGCAAATTTCATTTAAACATAAGAAAAAGGGTTTTTCTTACTGTGAAGGTGGTCAAACAATGGAACAGGTAGCCCAGAGATGCCGTGGAGTCTCCATCCTTGGAGATATTCAAAACACAAGTGGACAGAGCCAACCTGCTCTGCTTTTGAGCAGAGATTGGACCATATGATCTCCAGAGTTCCCTTCCAATCTCAGCTATTCTTTGACTTGATGAGAAGAGAACATTTTCTTACACTGAAAACGCATGCTACATCCTAGTCCTGAAAATATTTCTGTTATGCGTTCCCAAGATATGTTTGGGGTTTTTTTGACAGACTTTTCACCACAGCAATGTGAATGTATTGCCATTGTATATTAGGATGTGTAAAATGAATGTAAATATAACTGAGAAGATCAAGAGATTGAATCATATGTCATGTAGGATTCCAGTGAGATGCTGGCAGGAAAGCAAGCATTGCAGTAGAAGAGTAATTGTCAGTTAATGACATGTCAAAGCCCAACTCTACCCAAGTCTAAATCATTTAGTGTATGTCACTGTAGATACTTTGACATGTTTCTTTGGGTCTGGGAAAGAAATGAATAACCCACTGTATCTTGTATATGCAATGCAGGGGGTAATTTGGACAAAATGATGTAATGTTTTTGATAGCATGACAAGAAAATTAGGGATGAAGAAACTCCAGAATGACTTTTATGAATGAAAAGAACCTGTAATTGTTTTCCATCCCTTGACAGATGTTACTTAAACTGACATACTATATCATGCAACAAAGCTCACAGGGGAAGTACAGGATTATGAGAAAATGTATAAACCACTACCTTTATTGTAAAAAAAATCTTTTATCCTTCACAGAAAGACAAAGAGAGGAGGGATGCCTTTTAGGAAGAACTGATGTAGATTACTGTAATGCTATTTTCAGGAATGTATCAGCACAATGGATGTATTAAAAAAAAAAGAATGACGTTAAAAAGAAGGGAGAAGTTTCTGCTGTATCCCAGTCCCACTCAACCTCTTCGCCTCTCCTCCTGTCATTGTAGCATCTGGGAGACTTACCCATTTCTTAAAGTGAAAACAAGAATACTCTCTTCTACCGCCTCCTGCATGGGGAAATAAAAGAATGGGAAGGGGCAGAAATGGTCATTGTCAAGAAATGATAGGTGAAGAAATGAGCGTGCTTTGGCTGTAAATGCTCTCAGCTCACCTTGGAAAGAGTTTTACAGCTGTGGGACAGCTGCAGAGGGTGCAAGTCTCCACCCCTCACCCGTTTTCCTTCTGACTTTTGGCAGTTCCCTGCTTTCAAGGTATGTGAGAAACAGAAGCCGGACACTCAGAGGGTAGGAGGGTCTCTCGGGTACCTCAGACCTTCTCCAAAGCAGCCTTTGGAGGTCAGCGTCTTGGCTGTCAGTCACAAGGAAATAAGAAGCCCTCAAGAAAGTAGGGGTTGATATATGCTCTTATCAACCTGTATGGCAAAGCAAGTCGACCACTGTTTTGAACCAAATGAAAGTTTAAAAGACGCACAAGTTTCATTCTGAGATACAGTCCTTAACCATAATGAAGTGTAGAGGTTGCAAATGCATAGTTTGTCACAGCCAAGCTCCAGTCTGGTATAACGTGTCTAACGAGGTATAACGTGTCTAAGCTTCTTGCTCATCCATAGGCCCTTCATTTTCCTCTGCCTGATCTTCGGCCTTATGTCCAGTGTGAAAGCATCACAGCAGAGTCACTGAAAAACCACAGTGGGTAGATAGGGTGTAGCAGTAGACAGATGATAAAGATTTTTCCCCAAAGTCAATACTGCTGTCCGGGGCATATTTTACTAATTTGGTTTTTAATGCATTGCTGATACCTTTTTAAAGGTTTATTATTGATTGATTTTTAATGGTGTGGGTGTTCTCTGTTGCTGAAGGAGGAAAAGACTTCTCTAGGGAACATGAGAAATGAAACAAGAAACAAAGAGGCATTTCAACGGAAGCCTCGGAAGTATTTAACAAAGAACCAGAGAAACAAGTTAACATTTCTTTATTAAATTACATGAAGATTCAAGCAAGAAGAGCAATCATTAATTAATGATTTAATAAGTTAAATAAAGTTTCTCTCTGTTTGCCAGAACTTTAAAGAGCATTAAGAGTATTAAGGCTCTATCTTGCCATTAATCTGTACAGATTTGACACTGATACTCTAATGCAGCGCAAAAAGGGAAATAATCATCAATATTAAGATACCTCCAAACATTTCCCGACCTTCCTATTTGGGAAAGCCACCACTACTCCCATTTCAGCTGCCATACTGTAGCCTGCTTTGGACAGGCTACCTCTTGACATTTTGCAGAGCAGCTCTAGCAGTCTAAGGAAACTCTGGATTGAGATTAGTATCCGCCGCAGAAAGGAATCCACAGGCACTACTACTCTGTGTGAGTAATGCTGCGGGCATTGGTCCAAGCTCAGGAACGAGTGGAATGTTCTCCTTCCCAAAGGTATGGGTGAAATAACATCACCGAAGTGGAAGTGGGGATTGGGTGGAACTGAAGCGAGGGAGAAGTTCACGTGTGTTTTCCATGTGTATGGAAATGGCTGTATCTACTAAAAAAAACACCAAAAAAACCCCAAAAACCCCATGATTGGGAGTGTATCTTTTAATTATTCAGTGCATTTATTTGCTTCTGATGGCATAAATAATCTACCACCTTAGCGTGTTGTACAAAAAGTGAAAGGAATGTTTCCACCTCAAGTGAAATGAAAAAAAACCGCCACCAAAAATCAACATAACGGTACTTTTCTATGAACACATATAATGATTTTCTTTGTTTAATTAAACACTTCAGCACACCGAATACCTGAATTTAAATTGCTGCTTATCATGGCTTTACCTCGGATACAGCCGAAATGAGACTAGGTTAGCTTGGGAAAGAGCGTGCAGACATATGTTTTCCACAGGGGCTGGCATTACTAAGCAACCTGATGGAGAGCTGACAACACCTTGGCAAGCAGGGAACAGCAAGGTAAATTATCAGCAATATTAAGAGGAACCTGCTAAGAGCCGCATCGTTATTTTGGCCTGCAACGTCTGCGGGTGTTACTTGGACATCCCCCCCACCAAGAGCCTCCCTTTTCACCCCCAGCTTTCTGCCTCTACGTGCGGGTGTCCCTGTGTGGCTATACGTGCATAAACGCACGCAGGCTGGTGCTTGAACACACGTTTTGGTGATGTCCCAGGTTCCAGGGTGCCTTTCCCACCGTGTCGAGAAGGAGAGGGACAGGAGGGGG
>NW_010272872.1:7818-37192 GCF_000690775.1 Eurypyga helias | reverse complement strand
TGCACAATGCAACAATTGTTCACCACCCAGTGAGCAATAGCAAATTCCTGCCTGATCAAGTCTCCCCAGCTTATAAACAGAGCATGATGCCTTAGAGCATGAAGTATCCCTTTGGTCAGTTTGGATCAGCTGTCCTGGCTGTGTCTCCTCACAGCTTTTTGTAGAGAAGTAACTGGGGGGACAGGTGCAGTATGAGAAACTGAAAAGGTCCTTGGTTTAATGTAAAGATTGCTTAGCAACTACTAAAACATCAGGGTTATTGACATAGTTTAGCACAAATCCATACATACCCTCAGACTAGCTATTATGAAGAAAATTAACTCTATCTCAGCCAAAACCAAGAGAGCAAGCCAGCTTCATTCTTCACCAGTGTTTCAGACACAGACCAGGTTTAGCCTAGGTTCACTTTAAACTTAACTAGGGTTCTAGTAACATTAGGCTGCTGCCACCGGCAGCGATTAGAAAGCAATGCAGAATCAGGCAATGCAGAATCAGGCTTTGTGTCTCTCCTTAACTGCAACTAGAAAGGTGTGACTGTAAGTCATGGTTTAACCCCAGCTGGCAACTAAGCACCACACAGCCATTCACCCACTCCCCCCAACAGGATGAGGGAGAGAATAAGAAAAGTAAAAGTTAGAAAACTTGTGTGTTGAGATAAAGACAGTTTAATAAGAAAAGCAAACGCCACACATGCAAGCAAAGACAAAACAAGGGATTCATTCACTACTTCTCATCAGCAGGCAGGTTTTTGGCCATCTCCAGGAAAGCAGAGCTCCATCACACATAATGGTTACTTGGGAAGACAAACGCCATCATTCTGAACATCCCCCTCTTCCTTCTTCTTCCCCCAGCTTTATATGCTGAGCATGATGCCATATGGTATGGAATATCCTTTTGGTCAGCTGGGGTCAGCTGTCCCATCTGTGTCCCCTCCCATCTTCTTGTGCACCCCCAGCTTACTCATCGCTGGGGTGTGTAAGGAGCAGAAAAGGCCTTGACTCTGTGTAAGCACTGCCCAGCAATAATGAAAACATCCCTATGTTATGAACAGTGTTTCCAGCACAAATCCAAAACATAGTCCCATACCAGCTGCTATGAAGAAAATTAACTCTGTCCCAGCCAAAAACCATCACACCGTGTCTCTAAAATGAATGCCCCAGAAACCAAAATCAGATGATGCAAGTCTGTCCTCTGGTTTCATAGCAGCCACAAGTGATTATCTGAATATGTAGCAGCATTCCTGATGATACTGCTAGTGCAGAACAGCCTGACTGGATCAAGGCTCTGTTTCCAGTTAAAATTCAGGAATATGCACAAAGCCCATGAAGCCCCTCTCTGAACTCTCCTTTAACAATCTACAAAGTGACACTGGCTGGTGTGTCCTCCCAGCCCCCTCATCAGACAGAGTAGGTGTGCTGTGCATGGAGAAAATTAGCAGTTCTGATACCCAAATAAAGAATAATTTCTAAGAAGAAATAGGTCGGGGAAGTCTGAGCTGGATTTCAGTTAGAGTACAGAAGAAAACATTCTGTATAGTACCATCCATCACTGTAATCGGGGCCATAAGTAATAATGCTCATGTTTTCACTGCCTAGCTCCAGGTACAGGAGTGGTGCAGGAAAGCCCTCTCTTTCTCCCTCCTGGCAGAACAGCTGACATTAGCATGTGAAGTTTATTCTTCTCATGAATCCTTATCAGAGATGCTTTCCCTGCCAAACCCAGGGGAAATCCAAGTGCAATGCAATTAGTGAGTGTAAATGGGGTCACCTATCACCTGCAACCTGACAGCATTGTCTGACAGGGCATTGGAAACATCTGCGTACCCCACATCATCACACAGTTAAGATTTTCTAGAGGACTACTTGCCCCCTAGTAGTTCACAGATGGTTACAAGGATCTTCCTTAATAATGAATTCAGACTTCACAACAACTTGTCTTGACAAAGGGATAACGTTTAAAGATTCAAAAACAGTAAGTAGCAAAAGAGGTTGTCTGAAACAGTGTAGATGAATGATGTTCTTTAATTAATTTCAAGGTCCATTGAGCATAGGCTTATTAAATATAAAACTTGTGCATAAGGGTATAAACATTTTTAAACATCTACTCAAGCAATACCAAGAGTCTGATATAAGCTTAATTGTGAAAAGTAAATAATATCAAAATTAGGACCTTGGTGCTGCTCCTTGCTGACATCCGCATTCAGTTTTGTTGGTTTACGACTGGGAATTTAAGAACAAAAATTCTGAGGACTTCTCTGGGAACACAGTAAAATGGAAGACTGCAGCGACAGCTATGCCTTCCATCCTTTTCAGTGGTATAAACCAATGCTCATGCTTTGTTTCACTGTAGTTTTCATGTTTGAACACACTGTCTTTTTCCAAAGCTTCCCTCACATTATGGAGGATTACGACCATCCGTCAGCAGAGAGAGTCTCCAGGAGAATGATGAGGAGCAGCAATCAGCACGTGGTCCAGTGCCGCTGGTGTTCACAAGGCTGCAGCACTGCAGGAGGGAGAGAAAATCTCCTCTTAACAGCTCCCTGTAAAGAGATCTCCAGAAATACATAACAAAGTAAAATGAGGTCTTAAATGTACTGGGTCAATGCTGCTGATACCCACATTTTAAGGGAGAAAAGTTGTCAAAAAGAGGTAGAGCATTTCAGAGAACATGGATGGACTTTGATAGCTGGACAAGACAAAGTCTAATGGAGAGAGGTCCAAGGCTCTTGTAGTTGTGGCATGAGAAGCTTTGACCATTACAACACATAATCTTGATTTATTTAATGGCGTTCTCGTACCAGTAAGAACAGGTGGTTGCACCAGTAGAAATGAGGGCCAGACCATTACAGCCTCCCACCTCCAGCACCTTCAACCATTACACTGAGCAGAGAAAGTGTTTATTCTTCCTAATGAATGGTAGGAAAATTTTCCAAAGCAGCCAAAAAGAGATGAAAAGCTCTGTAAATCATCTTTCTCCTCCTCTGAATACTCTTATAGGACTGAGAACAGAGGAACTGGTCTCCACCTGTTCCCCAAGCTACCTTGGGAGAGACTGTGCTGCCAGAGCAGCACACTAACTAGAAATAAATGAGAAAAAAGGGAGTATTTTCTCAAGAATTTGCCTAGATTGTCAAAACCAGTGGGAAATGTTGCTTCAGAGAGGTAGTCTGACAAGGAAAACCACTTATGCAAAACCATCAGAATTTTGTAGAGGAAATGTCATTTTCTGCTAGGAAAAAAAAGATGCAATTTTCTGTCAGGAAAATAAAAATGATAGTTTTGTGATTGCCCACCTGGAGGGACCCTATCCATTAAACTCACTGCTTGAAGGAAGAAAGCAAATAAGTAAGAGCAATCCCTCAGGAAGCTGCTACCTGCCACAAGCATTGTTGTCTCCCACACAGACATTGATTAAGGCCCTAGGGGCTTTTTTCATCTTTTCCCATTTTTTCTAATTTTTTAAATCATTATTATTTTTGTTTCAGATTAAAATTTCTAGATCATAGGTAACATTTCACAAAAATCCTAAAATCCATGCTGACCCAGTACAGCAACAACTTGCAGAAGAACAGCTTTAGGAAAGGAACCACTATTACCGAAAGCATGGTAAATTAGTTTCTACTGAATGTCTTCCAGGGTCTGCTGAAAACCATCTAGTTACCGGGCAATATGAAAACCACATTATTTCCACCCACATGGATTGCACCAATGTGAAAGGTTAATTTTCATGTAAATTGAATGGGAAATAGAATGCCACCCCCAGAGCCAAGGAGGAGGTAAGTTAAAGAAAATGTACTGAATGGTATCATCTGGGATAATACAAAGGGGAAAAATGAAAGATGATGATGTAGGTTATAAAACTGCCCTGGAGATCATTAGACTTATCTCTCGTTTGCATAACTTCTCTTCTACACCACCATCAAGGTCCAAATTCTGATCCCCATAATTTACCTTCTTCCAAGAGCAATGGCCAATTCCCTGAGCGTTTACTTTTCCTCCCGTGGACCTACTTGTCTGTAACTTTAAAAAGTGTAGTAGAATGTAGCACATATTCTGTATTTTCTTCTATAGCAGAATGATTGCATGGTTGTTGCAGGTAAAACTACACTGTCCAATACCTTAAATACTTAGTCTTTGAAATTAAATTCAAAGAATAGGAAATTAGGTGGTGATATTTATCCTTTTTAACTCTATACATTCAGGACAGAAATGTATCCCAGCAGAGTCTGCAGAAGGTGACATACCTTTATTTCCGACAGAAAATCTGTACCCCCAAGATGCTAAACCTTGGTGTTCTGAACTTAGAAACAAATAATTATAATGAGAGTCCCAGACACCAGTATATTTGCAATGAAAGCTACCTCTGCAAAAGGAATTGAGACAAATGGCAAGGTGAGAGCTGTGCAAGGCAGAAGGAGGAACTGGGAGTAAGGGAATTAATAAGTAGCAAACAGCAAGCATCTGCAAGAAAACTGCTGATTTGTGGCTGAACAACCTCTCTTACTAAGCCAGATGGTTTGTCTGCAAAAAGCATGGGTAGATGCCAAAGCAGCTTTAACTCTGCAGTGACCAACACCTGCAGTACAGTGACAGGGCACTCCAGCGCTGTGTCGCGTAGTTTAATGTCAAGGCTGGCAGTAGGGCATGAGGGGTCTCCACTGCAAATTCTATCATGCAAATAGCCCTGACAGGCATGGGGCCTGGGAGATGAGGCAGCAGACTCTTTTTAAAGGAATAGTAGACCTATTACTTTGTAACAGCATCTTGCTGCTCTTTGCTGTTCTCTCCTTCTATGACCTCTTCCGACTACCCATTACATTCCAAGGCAAATGTGGTTTTGGACAATGTCCAATTTGTTTCTTTTTCATTTCTCAAGGCACCAAACGTTCTCTTTTCATCTGTGCCTTTACCTTTCTCTGTGAGACTGATAACAACTGTGAGGAATGCTCTGTTATCCTTGTGCCCAAGGCACTTATTTTTAGCTTATTTTTAGTAAGTATTCCACATACCGTGGCCAAATTTCCAGTTGCTCTTTGTTCTCCCTTGAGTCTCAACTGTGGGTGAATGAGCGTGATTGAAAATGGGGCCCACCTAGGCTCATACAAATGCTCTGTGATGATATTTGGGCACCTGCCTTAGAGCAAGCATAGAGTGGGCAGAGGGATTACCGCCCTCTTTCACCTCGAGAACATCAACATTGTAAATTGGCCTGTGAAAAGAGGCCTCTGAGAAAACCCGGTGTTTGTATCTCCAGGACCATCTCTGTGGGACTCAGCTGATACTTCCTGCCACTGTTACTCAATGTTTTCTTAATATCACACATAGCTGAGCTCATGACAGGCATTTTTGGTTGTCCTTTTCTGGCTCTCTTCCCCAGGAGGCTGCCTCTTGTAGCTGCCCAGCCACCTCTGTACTTTTGCTTCTTGGCTATGGACAGCTTTTCGGAGATCTCTGCCTTCTCCTTCTCCCAGTGGTCCTTCTTCATTCCAGGCTGGAGCCTGCCTTGCCCTGGCTAGAGGGGCTACCTCAGCGGGCAATGCTCCCCAAGGGACAGATCAGAGAGACACTCAGCCCCACTGGTAGTACTGTGAGCATTAATATAGGCTTCCTAATCTCTCACTGCAACTTTCCCATGTCCCAAAACCATACTGAGGGTTCTCCTTGTGAGGAAAATAAATCTGTGTTTGTGCCTTCCCAAGGCCATGTTCAAATGAAAAGAGCCATGAAGTGAGGGATAATGGCAGCAATTTATAATTACAACCCTTTACCCAGGATGATGGGGGATATAGTATCCATCAAAGACAAGTAAGTGCTTAGCAGATACTGAGTCAGGCTTGTAATTTCCAACCAGCTGGCAAGGATACCCTCTCAATGGCTGAATATGCTTTCTCTCATGCTGATAGCTTTTTGCTTAAGGCTCATATCATATTTAAATGTATACTTAACGTTCTATCAATATAATGCTGTTCCTTCACCTTGCTGGAAGCATCTGTCTGGAGTATATATGGCTTGGAAAATCTGGTACCATCAGCAGTGGTGCTGTTCTTTTTCTTTATTCTGGAAGCGGTGATAAAACTTAGATATAAACTGCCCAAGATAGCTAGACAAACACAACAACAACAACAAAAACCAGCATACATCTGTCTTCTTTCTCCATTTGTGATAATCCGTCTGTGTTGCATCTGGACATTATCCCATCATGTGTTCCATATGCCTCTTGCCTAGAAGCGTAAAGGACAAAACTCACTTATAGTCTACACACAATACCCAGGGATTGATCTCAATCTTTCTTCCTAATCAAATTCCAAATTCAGAAAAAAAAAAAATCCTGATCGTATGTACCTGGTCTTCCCATTGTTCAACGAAAACTGTAGTGTCATCTGAATATGTCTTTATACATTCCTGGTGCAGCCAGAGAAACAAGAGTGCTGAAAAACAACAGATGACATTATTCTGAACCCCACGTATGGAAAAGCCAGGTATGGTGAAGCCCCACCTTCACCCTTCTGGTCAGAGGGATACACTAAGGTCCCTTGGTTAAAAACAGTGAGGATATAGACATGGCAAATTAGCAAATTTACTACTTCATCAAATATGCCTAGATTTGGATTCACATTTACCTACCAGAAAGTCATCTGGGTTACAACATCACTACCTGTCTTTCTCCCACGATATGGAATTCCTTTGTCATTTCCTGTTTTTACATCTCACTCAGCTCATTTTGACTAACAGCTTCTCTGGGTTTTGACCTTAATTCAAGGACTTTTTTTTTTTTTCATGGAAGTATGTGATATGATAACAGATTCATTTGCTTCATCCTTGAGAGAACACATCCTTTAACTTCTGTACCACATAATCTAAAAGTTTACAGTGTTGTACTGTCCTTTGATTTCCTATTTGCACTTCCTCTGATAACTTGTGTGATTAGGCTCAGCCTGGGTTTACAGAGATAAGGTGCTCCTTAAAAGCCTTGCTTTTCCTCCCTCCCCATTCAAAATTGTTTGTTGCTCCGGTGGCTCAACCAGCCTCTATTTCAAAGTATTCCACATGGATCCTTCCTATTTTGCTTGTACTCCAAAGCTGTCTGCAATACTTGAACTTTGTTGGAATTCTATCCCCTGTTCTTTGACTATACCCTCATCCCTGGTCAGCAAGGCCTCCTGGGAATTTTTCTTCTTCCTCCTCACCCCTGCCTTACAACCCAAATATTCTTGTTGAATGCAGTATTGCAACCTTGCTGCTGCCTCCTAGTCAAAGAGAAGGGTGTCAATAAATGACACAATGGTTGTGGTCTAATTAAGAAGTGGTCTATCATCTCCTCTGATATCTGACTAAAACACTCTACCCACTCACCAGTTGTGCATGATAGGTTGACATCCTTGGCACATAAAGAGCCGGATGCTCTTTAGAATAGCAGACACCTCTTTTATTAGGCATGATACATAGATAGTGCATCAATCAGTAAACATTTCTTTGTGCAATCAAACTCAGGAAATAGTTTAGTTCTGCTATTGGTATTTTGGGATAGCACACAGCATTATTTATCAGCACCTGCATTCATGGTCACAGCTCTGAACCCCTCAATACACACTTAAAGATAATCACCAATAGCTGTCTTTTTATTGTTCTCCTGGCATCTCAAGGATGTTTATTCATGGGCCTTCGCCTGTCTTCCTGATGCTTTGGCCTTGCTCTCAAGTCAGGAGATCTGATCCTGTGTCATCAACTATATTTCTCGTTGTCATTATAGAATAATCATTTGTATTTCCACCCATTTTCACTGAGCTTTGACCAAAACTAATGTCACTGCCTAGAGCTGTCATAGCTTTCATGCACCAGCTTTTTTCCGTTGTGGAGACAAACAATAAAAAGGCATCACATCGCTATGGAAGAGTAGCTCTGTGGGACCCTGCTTTTGTGCCCTGCTTCATGACTATGACATTTCAACTACATCTGTATAAATTTGATTCTTTGGCCCTCTACTTCTCCAGCCTGCATCTAAGCTTTGATTCTTCCAACATACTCCCCATTAGTTTCATGCCACAATCTGTTTTACAGTTTCTCACTTCTGCTTCACTGCAGGCAAAATCTGAAGTTGCTTTTGATTCTTCCCTGAAATAATTCTCTCAAGCTCCTTGTTCATACAGTCACCATCAGGAGAGTCATTTCTCCTTAAAATGACATTACTACTGTTGTGGAATATTTAATTCCATCATTTTTAGAAATATAAGACACCTGGTGCATCGCTGGGGCTGGCTAAATTAGAAGTACCTAAAGGGTTGAGATGCCAGGGAGACTGGTTTAATCCTACAATCATACATAAAAGTTCATGTTGCATCTTTAACCTTTGGATCTCATAGGTACAAGGAAAGAAAGGACACCATTCATTTATACATTTCTATATGTAGTTATTCTTATGAGAGGTGACAATGAAAAAATAGAAAGACAGCCTATGAAACTACAGTCTTATGTCTGCTCAATCAATATTAGCATAGAGAATTCATATATAGAGAGAACATATAGTTATTTCCTCTATTTTAACCAGTAAATCAGATGGAAATTAATCTATTTACAACCAATGTGTAAAGTATTTCAGAATTCTACAAAATTAATTAAAAGTCTGTGTATCTCAGTTTAATTCAATTGGTTGAAAAACCAACCATGACGCAAGGTCCTGCCACTGAGCAGTGAGTGTTGAGTGAGTAGTGAATACAGAGTTGAGATCCTGTCAGGTATACAACATACATGTCTGGGGATTTGATTTGGCTATGAATAGTAGCTGACAAATGTTTTCAGCAAAGTGGGCTTCACATGTACCTCTACTGCCCTTCAACTGCACAGTACACCAATAAGGAAATTGGTAGAAGGAAATTTAACCATATATAACATTTATACTTTACTGTATAGGATGTCACTGTCCAGTTTCCTTCAAATTTTCTTTCTTCAAGTCTCTTAATGGGAATTTCAGTCATGTTATCAGGTTCAAAGGACACCTTGCTGTATCGTTCAACAAGTCTTGCTCGTTCAGCAAGGAGACATCTTTCCATTTTTGTGATGGTCTGCAGCATTGTATGAGGCCAAAATGGCAGATGGCCTCACAGTTATATTTCTATTGTGTTCCAAAACTCACACCACCTGCTTTGCTTTAACCAAGATTTTCATATTCCTTGCTCATAATAGTTATCTTGGGCTAGCTTTGCCTTACTAGTCAACTTTCATTCCTCCTGTTGTTACACTGCCAGCGTGAGAGTCTGAGCGTGGCTGTCAGTGAGTTGGCTTCATGAGGCATGTCTTTGCACCTGTACACATGACAGCACAAAGCTGATCCCACATGGTGCATGACAAAAACAAAATTTTGTCTTGCTCAGTTTCACATGCATTTGGAAAGACTGCTCTCATTACAATTTACTTCCTAGTTTAGGAAAGAAATATGCTTGATTGTCAGATCCTTAGTGTTTTAAAATTTCCCGTGATCTAAATGTTGCTCTTGCAACAATTTGTCAAAGATAGATTGTCACTTGGAATGATTTTATGATTCAGAAAACAACTAGAGGTAAAACATAAAATATCTCTTAAGTGTATTATTTATACCTAAAGCAAAGCGAAGACATTAAGAATGTATTATTTTAAAAAGAATTAAAAATGCTTGTGTGTTTAAGACAAAGAAATGGCACGTCAGGGATCCTGTCTTCTTGTCTGGGTTGTTAGTGACTCTTTCAGGTGTGGTTTTAGTCACGCTGCTGTGCACTGCGCCATGGACTTGCTCTCTGCAGGGCATTGGCAACCCTCAGCAGTTACATGATTCTGTGTTGGTATTTGTGAATTTGTGACTGCCGAGAGCTACTAAACACTAACCAGGAGGCAAAGTTGAGTGGCTTCCAAATTCTACCACTCCCTAGGGACTGCAAAGGACCTGAAGTGTTATGAGGACATGGATCCTTTCATTCAGGGTTCTCAAGCTTATATCTTCTTCTGCAGGTAGTTTTGCTCCAAGGTCAAAACAAACATCACAAAAATTTACAGATTTAATGTTAAATAGCCATTAAATAAAAAGCACAAGTCATCAATGTAGTATCAATGGAGCTTCAGTTTGCTTTTAACAAGGCAAACATCCTAACTATGGCCAGAGAACCCAATTTCTTCTGAAAACTCAGAAACAGCTCAATGGTTTTATGAGGGCCACCAAGAACTTTGGAGGTAGGTGCTGAGTATCCCTTTAGGCTTTCATTTATGTTTATGAACTGTGTTATGACTCTTTGAGGAAACTAAGGAAAAAAGAATAAAAGCAAGGTCCATAAAGGTACTTGAAAGCTTAGTTTCCTCATTTCTAAAATGGGTCTAGTGAACTACACTATGCATTTATGTGCTGCCGGGTCAGGCTAACTGTATTATTTTCTTGCTCACGCCGCTTACAGATGCACTGTGTTATGCAGTACCTTTTTTGATATATTGCTCCATAGAAACAGTCATTAGCTAAACAAATGTGCAGACATCCAGAAACACTCTTGAAAGGATTTTGGCTCTTTGATCTCTTCAAATATTCCCTTCAAATGAAAAATTATAAGTCCTCCACTCATCCAGTGCTCTGAATGTTGTTACATGCAACGTTTCCCACAGGGGATGAGGCATTAGCTGGTATTCACGAGTTCCTAAAGCTGTTTCTGAGAGATGTTGATGGTAAAGTGGAGCTTCCTCGTCTCAGTCTCGTTATATATATGTACATTTATGTACATTCAAGAGAACAGCCCTGCAGTCTCCAGGCTCAGTGAAGGAGGGGGAGGATATGCTCCAGATGCCGGAAGAGAGATTCCCCGGCAGCCTGTGGTGCAGACATGGTGAGGCCGGCTGTGCCCTGCAGCCATGGAGGGTCAGGGGGCAGCAGAGACCCACCTGCAGCCAGGGGAGGGCCCCATAGGTTATCCCACCCCACTCCTTATCTTCTCTCACTTTCCCCTGGCTTACAACCACACATGGATAATTATAAGCTACCCAACCTCTACTTCCACACACCACTATACATTTTCAGTGAGTTCCTAGATAAGAACAATGAAGTTAAAGAGGATTCAATGCAGATTTGCCTTTGACTTCATTGCCTTGAGCAACAGTTCCCTACTACTTCCAGCAGCTACTAGTAGCTATGGCAGCTCCATAGATACCAGTGTAATGTACCGTTACATAAAATCCCCACCTTGCTGCTCTACTGTAGTTGCCTGGTTGTTTTTTCCACTCCGGCAGAGGGGTGATTAAAACCCCATTCAGCTTCTGCCTTGTTGAAATACTTGTTAACTTTGACCAGGAACGTAGTTCCCACATGTTCCACTGGCACATGTGTGACATCCCAAACTCTGCTTTCTTGATCTCCATCTCTGAAACTAACTCCCACAGGAGTTCCCCTCTGCCCTAGGAAGTTTGTGGCATGGCAGTGTTTTTCTATTATTGTTCCCTCAGTCAGTCAAAATGCTTACAAAAATTGCCATCTTGTAGAAATAATGGGTCTAAAGAAATGGGTTATACTGCAAAGCAGAATGAGGTTTCACTCTTCATACTCAAAATGCCTACATCTCAGCTTCGACCTGGCTGTTTGCATGAGCCCATCAGCAGCAAAGCCAGCTGCTGGAAAAGGGGAAGGGCTCTGACTCCATGGGAAGAGTCAGAGAGCTGAGGTCTCCACACCCTCTCATTAGCTGCCTGCATGCAGATATAGCTCCCAGCTTTCAACTGAGCCATTGCAAGACAGAGTTCTGCAAGCTCCCAAAGGAAAATGATAACAAAGTTGGACAGCCAATCCTGCTTGTTTAACTTATCAACATCAAAAAACATACATATCAGAATAACTTTAAGTCCAAAGATTACATGAAAGATTAGGCTCTGGACCTAAATAGTCCAAACAAGCATCAGTACAATTGTTTCACAAAGCCAAGGGTCGTGTTTAGGCAACATCAGGCAGTCAGTAATTGTTCTGGGGTAATTTTCTATTCAAAGCAAGTTTACTGCCCATCTGCTCTTCTTTCCAGACACAGAGAGCTGCAGTGATGCTGAAGGAGGCATATACCAAGACCAGTAACCACAGCCTACTGGAAATGTGCTCCCGAAGAAATCACCATCAGCTGGCACTCGTGGGAGTGCATCTGCCGCATTCCCTGCACTGCAGATCTGATGGGCCCCAGGAATTCCCTGAGACACTGCTGACACAGATGCTTTTTGAGGAAGTTCAGCTTTGGGAATCTTTTCAGCCTCAATCTCCTCTTAAGAGCTACTAGTCAGCAAGCAATCCAAAAATAAGAGTGTTTCAGTAAGGTAGCACACATACAGACTCATCAGCCTGCGTTTAGCAGACATCCACCCAAAGAAACTGGTGATATACCTCCAACTCTCTCCTGCAGCACCACCCGGGTAGTCACACTTCTTCACAGCTTTATTTCTAGGAAATATTTCATAGCATTACAGGAATTTTCAGTTTCTGATGATATAATCCAATTCTCCTACATTCTGTCCTCCTCAAGTAGCACTTCTGGGAAAGATAAGAAATACAGGTATATTACAGTCTTAGAGGCATTTTTACAGGCACAACTGCCTATATAATTTCTGTATTCATAAATTAATAATAATACGTTCTCTAAGTATTCAAGTATGCTACAGACTACTCTGATTTCTAGCACTAATAGTCACACGTCAGCACCAAAAATTATCCTCTAATTTACCAAAATATATTCTCAATTTTAACTAAACCATCCTTTCAGCACTAATTTTAGTGTTTGCCACAAGTTTCTACTTCTCAGGTGAAGCACTCTGCAGGAACCTGTGCAAATTTCAGACATCTTCTCATGAAATTACTAAAATACTCCATTTCAGCTTTGTCAATAAAACCTTTCAGTTAGTCATGGAACCATCAAAATGCTGTGGTTAATCTTAGCACGGTTTGCAGAATAATCAGATTTCTAAAAGTTCCAAAATGTTGATTTTTCATCCTCTTTCAGGGTGAGGCCAATTTCATGAAATTTCAGTACCTCCCACATGCAGGATTTCAGTGCTTTGACCATTCTACTGCCTTGACATTTCTCAGAAACTGCAGTCTCATCTACAGTTCCACCTCTGTGCTACAGTATGCACTGGGCCTAAAGGATGTCAGCATTTTTTAAGTATTTGGGACATGCCATTGCCCTCGTAAGAGATATTTAGAACATTCCTGGTCAAAATTAACAAGTATTTCTACAGGCAGCTATGAGACACTGCATGTTAGGGGCTAGAAAGGATGACGGTGTGTGGGATGTTCTGTTCTATGGCAATAACAGGTTAGTAACAAAATCTTTTGGGGAGGTTCATCATTGTGGTACTGTGACTCATTTTGGTGCCGTGCCCCTTTCTATTGTACCAATTCAATAAAACATTTCAGCATGGGGGCATATATGTGAATATTGTTCAAAATCAAGCACAAGCTTAAACAATTTAAGATCCCAAAAGACCTGAATTCAGAAAAAAAATCTTACGTTGCCAGAACTTCAGCAGAAATGGCTATGAATCCTACTTCTGGGTAACGTCCCTGGAGTTGACAGGTTAAATACCCTGCTTTGTGAAATAAGGCAGTGAAGGGAGGTCTGCCCTTCTAACAGACATTCAGAAAAACTGTGCAGATAGTGCTTACCGGCTACCTTTCCACTACACCCCTCCAAGTACAAGCCACTGTGTGACCAGGGAGCTGGGAGACCATATAGCAAAGAAATTAATTACAAACTGATTACACCTAGCATCAGTTTCCTGCCTTCTCACCCTATCACCAGGAGACTTGGACACACATCAGCAGAGCTCAGTTCCTGCATACATGCTTCTCTAGTAACAGCTACCATGATGCTGCATTACACTAGGGACACTTTTCTTCTCCCTCCTTTTTTTTTTAGTTTAAATAAGAGCACAGAAGCACTTGAAGCTGACCTAAAAAGGTGGGGTTAATGAAAATCATGCAGATGGTGAATGTCAGAAGAATGGGTCGAGGATTTGCATGCATTGTAGTGGAGCCACTGCATATATTTCCATAACAGTAAGTGATGAATAATAAAATGTACAAGTTTTATGTTTTTATCATGTCATCATCTCTGATTTAATATTCTTTTTGGTGCATTTTTTTTTCTTCCTTGTCCACAGTGCTCCTTCCTTCATTATTTAGTCAAAATGATGAGCCTTTCTCCACCTTTGGGAGTTTTATTTATACTTTTTCCCCTTCCTGATGCAAAACAGAAATATGCATTAAGAAGCCACCCCAGAGGTGATTATAGTAATTCAAATGTAAAGCAGATAGAGTAATATCTGGGGATTATTTCTAAGGCATATCACTGTGAAAGAACCTTGTTTTCATCTTTTTTTCCACCACTGTGCCCCCACAAAACAGAAAACTCACAGGTGTCAAAATAGATGACTAAAAAAATTGATGGTGATATTTGGCCAAAGTCTTGGAAAGTTGTTCTCTTTAGGGAATGGTTGTAATTTATATTTTACTGTTTACCAGGCAGATGGCCAATTCTCGGGACATCCTGATCCTGTAGCTGCTGAGGGCTAGTAGAAGTGCTATTAAGCCTGATCCTTCCACACAGCACCCAAAAGGAATATTTACCTTTAATTTCAAAGCAAACAGCACCAAGGTTTATACTGGAGGTTATTATCTCTGTTTTATAACTGAAGACCACTGTAAGAAAGCCTCAGAATATGACATGGTTGCCTGGCTGTCTTTTGGACCAAATTTTACATTCTCCCATTAACCACTGCATGCAAAGTGGAAATTGAGGGGTAGCTGGGCTGCACTTAGCTATCACCTAACCACAGAGGCAGCCAAATTTCCTTTGGCAAGAAATTTCATCTTTTCAGTTTGTTGAGCCCAAGACATTTTTTCCATGGATTTCATAAACATGACTGTGATTGTTGTATGGCCACTGTCAACCTGCTTGATTATAAGACTGAGAATAATGCAGAGATTCCCCAAGGTCTGCAGGACAGAGGTGGAAAATGTCAGCATTGGGTGCTTAATTTTCTAACTGAAAAATTCTCTTGTTGCCTGATTGTCTCTGGCTAGGATCACCTAAGTGTCAATAATATTGAATTATTTAATACCCAACCTTTACAGCTGCGTACCTCTTATCAGGATTCAGAGACTCAGTGCTCCTCCATCAGCTCCAACTATGGAGCTCTTTCCAATACAATTTTCTTTACAGTTCACCTACTTGAACAGATCTCAGCAGATCAAGGTAAACATTGAAATATTTTAAGTTAGACCAAAGGTATAGCCTTACTGAAAGATTTTCAGTGTCTTTCAGATGCCACCTTAGTTTTTGCTAAATTATTCTCTTATTTTATTCTAAATACATTGAGATAGTAATGTTGGGAACTGATGAACAAGGTATACTTTCTAATTTAATTTTAAATCTTTAATTTTGATAGCTTTCAACAAAGGCTTAAACAATTATGACAGCTGCTAATTATAACAATAGCTGGGACTGGGGACTGAAGAAAGGAAAATGGGTGGAAACAACTGATACAGATTTTTATGAGTGACATTGAAATGATTTGCATGTATAAAATACATTTGATAAATAATTTTACCTCCCCAAATGCATTTTGGTCAACCTTTCCAAATGGTGTCATTTAGACTTCTAATGTCAAAAAAAAAACTTTTTCAGCATTTGAAAAGGTGCATAAAAAGATCTAAAACCTAGATCCTTTCATGAAACATTCTGTTTGATTTATCTGACCTGCTTTGTTTTATGTTTGCTTGTTTAAAAACAATCAAAGCACCCTAAAATGTTGTCAGTTAAGGATGACCAGAATTACCTGTTCCTTCCCATGCTCTTCCATTTTTTCAACTCAACTGAACTCATAAAAAAAAAAAATCAATAACTTGCACAGACATGTTACAGCCCTCAAAAAGCTGGAAGCCACAGCTCCTACAGATTGAGATAAAGATAAAAGGCAGGCAACAGCCTGACTCTATTGTCCCTTAGGTGGGGGAGGAAAGACCCACTCCACATACGACTCAGAGGGACACTCTTCCAGCTCCTGCTGACTGGCTGGATCCTGAGCTTGACCTGATCTTTCAGTACATCTCTCACCTCCATGATTAAGTTCCATCTCCACAAGTTCCATTTCCACTGGTCAGGTTTTGCGGCAGGAGGGGAGGCAAAGGGAAGAAGGATTACCATCCAGCATTCCTTAAATGCACAATAAGGAAGAGCCTGACTTTGCCTTCCAACATGGTTAGGATAATTAATCACATGAAAATGTTATATCTGTTTAAAAAAATTACCAGATCTATTGTAGCTGCAAACCTTCTTTTCCTTATCTTAAATGAAAACATAAGCAGAAAATTAAGAATAATATTCAGAAACTAACTTTTTTTCCCCCTGTTTAAAGTGCAAAACTCTCATTGGGAATGGAATTTCACCCCAGATGGCATGGCCAAGGAACATATGCCAATAGCATGAGCCTCACTTTATAAGATTTGACATCTTGACATTTAGCAAACTCAGAAAAATGTTATTAAAAGAGACATAGATGCTGTAAAGATGAACCACACTAAATCTAATATATCTATTTTCTGACACACTTTTCCTGGAGTGGAAGTGCCTTCCAGTGTGGAAGGCAGGTCAGGCAAAGTATCTAAATTCATACAGTATCTAAATTCATACAGTACTGCAACCTCACTAACAAGCTTTGCCCAGTCCTGGGCATTTCTGCAACTCACTCTACCCAATCCAGCCCCTGGTAAAAAAAATGCTATTGGGAACTGCAGCTTATGGCAGGAGGCAGGAGAGCTCAGAAAACTCACATAATAGAGCAACTATCTACGGACACCTCATGAAGGCTCCTCTGTCCTCTGGTGGGGCTGAACCAGACTGGTCAGCAGGGGCAGACAGTAATGAGGAATTGATCCAACGCAAAAATGGCAATACGGGACTTCCGAGGAGCAAACCTCCTTACACCCACACCTATGCTGCATACCCCCTCTGCACAACGTGCTTCCCAGAGGTGATGGTAGACCTGAAATGGTACACCAACCTTAGTGTTTCAGTTCAGCAGTATGCTTCTAATAGCAAATACCTTGGTATTCTCCACCTACCTCACTTTGGCTTGCACTGCAGAGCAGTTTTGGAGCTGAAATTATGAATTTAAATTAAAATTAATTACATTTAAATGATTTCTGGATGAAACTAAACTAGAAGGTATGAAATTCTGAATTTAAACTGAAATTAATTACCCTGACATTCTTTCTGGATGAAACTAAACAAGAAGGTATGCTCCAGAAGAGCCTTTGAATCAAATTAATTATCGTTCTGCTCTCAGAAACTATTTCAGTGCTGAAAATCAGATAAGAATTAGGCAAAGTAAAAACTCTTGAACTGCATTCAGCGTGGACATGGGATCTCATGGCCTTTCACTGTACAGAGCTTGCTCCCTCTGGACTGCAGTGCTGGCTAATGCAGACGTGTTCGCTGGAGCATCAAGGGAAACAGAAAGCCTTGGAGTCCCTCAGGTGCTTCGCCTAAGTGTCTGAGCCATCTTGCAATCAGATTTCAAAGCACTGAATATTCATTACAATGAATTCAATCAATCTTTATTGTGTACAGAAGTGCAACTGCAAAGTATTCTACGGGCAATTTCTGTAAGTAATTTTTATTGTAATTTCCATTACAACTGCAAATAGGAACTTGCTTTTAATGTTTTCATAGCAGTCTCCCACTTGAGCTGTTACCATAAAATACATTTTCTGTCATGAAGTACTGAGGACAGCATAGCACAGATGGGTTGGAAATATAAAATTATTTAGGAAATGGATCCTATTACCAAATGGTTGACATGTTAAAAATTAGGAGAAAGGGTGACAACATTATCTTAGAAAAAAGATTCAGAGGAAGATGGATTACTTCTAATGAGATTTATTCACTGATATTTTTGTTGCTTAGAGTTGAGACTTAAAAGACCATTAAAAATAAGACAATATATTTTAATTATAGAGATTTTTTCCTTTTTCCTAGGGTTCTGTAGAACTTCAGAAGATGCCAAAGGGAATTTTGCAAAGATTTCTCTGCACAGCTCTATCAAACTGCAGTGGGATACATACAGTTATTTATCTAATGATCAAATTAATTATTGTTCTACTCTCAGAAAAATAATTTTGAAGGAATTCCTAGCAGTGTCCTTTTGCTTTCTAACGTGACTCATGGAGGATGGTGGTTACAGCTGTCTTAGCTGTCTTACAGCTGTCTACAGCTGTCTTAGCTTTTTAAGCAAAGTACTCTGGAGTGTGGACTGATATGATGAATGTGATCTAAATAATGAAAAAATTTGTCCCTCCAAATGGGAATGCTTCTCAAGCACATGCCTAAACCAAAAAAAAAAAACCCCATGTGGTCCTGTTGTGGCAATGTTCCAGGGATGCACCAATGGCTACAAGATGCACCTTGTACCTAGCACTGGCACAAAATTGGACCTCATATAACGGTTCAGTACAGATTCTTCTGAATCAGAAGACAGCCTGCAAAAAAGTCATAAAAATGCCTTACAGAATGAAAATATAATAGCCTACCACACTGTATTTTAACAAAGGGTCACCATTCACAGTGGGAACAAATAAACCATAAAAATGTTACTGCAATTGGCAGAAAAAGACATCTCTTCCTTCACAGGCACCTTTCTCCTATGAAATCAAATGCTACTGAACCAGCTAAACTTTCAAAATAAACTGTAAAAGCTCATCTGTCTTTTAATTGATACAACAATTTATTTTTATAGTATAGTCAAAGCAGTTGTGTATTTCCCCATCTTGAATTGGGATTTGGTTCCCTGGAAATGCTGAGAAAGAATTTTCTACAAAATCCAATCCCATCCAACACATTTGTTGGAAAATTTCCTATTGGGTATAATAAAGAAGAATGTTTTTCTATCTGTCTTCTCTCGCTCCATCAGGAACAGTGAATAAATGACCTGAGTAACATCTCATAGCCCACCAGCAGTAGCAAGAATTTTTGGGTTTAAAATAGAAAATTAACCTATTCTGAAGTTAATGATTTTAACTCCAGTTAAAGCCTCTGTTTTGTTATTAACTGTTCTGGACAAATGCATTCAATATTATCTGGTATTCCATAATTCCAATTTACTGATCTTTGAAAATTGCCACAGGGTTCTCCTCTGAGATATTCATTTACTTCTACTGTTAATGTGAAAAAACTGCATGTCTATTTATCCATCCACACCGGTAAATAGCCAGTTTTAGTCAACAGTCTCCGGTTAAAGTTCACAACATTTCTGCGAGTGTTTTTTTATTCCATCTTATCATCAAAAATGAATCCAAGATAGAAAAAAGGAAATGAATGGATCAAGATTTCAACAGATTCAGTAGTAATGCTCCAGTTGTAAGCTGCAACTTCCTGATGCTCACAGCTATATACATTTATCCAGATCCCCAAGAGAAGGCTAATATCTATTACCTCCTTCCTTGTCAAATGGCCAGTGAGGACCCAAGGAGGACCTACAAATCAGAGGTTTTCTGTGTTGCTTTAGAAAAACTAAGACATTTTCTTCCAGTTTTCCTGCTTAACTATGCAAGATTAACTTCACTCATTGCTCCACACCAGTATACATGAAGGCTAACTCCCCACGTCCTTCTGCAAAGACATTTTTGACTAAACTAAAAGGATCATGGTCTTCAGTAGAAGAATAATAAGGGTCCTAATCAGGGAAAATTTGTTTAATTTGATGTCAGCAAGAAGCTTTCTGACTTCCTACTTTCTCACAGCACCGCATGTTTGCATTCTGCAAAATTATTCAAGAACAACTTCCTGGAAGCCCAAGAACAGCTCATCCCTAACAAAGGGAGAGGATGAAGGCAGAACAACCCAGGCTGTTCTATGATTCTACGAAAATCAGGATCCCACTGCAACACTAGAAGAAAAACTGAACACAGACAGATGCTGAACCTGTAAAGAGATGAGCCATCTGAAATTATCATATTATTGACATCAAATGGGAAAAAAAAAATCATAAATATTGATAAGCCTTTTGAAAACATTTCAAAAGAAGCTTAAAAGTAATCTTGAAAGCCATTTGTACAGATTACACAATGAAGAAGTTCCCAAAATGGAATAAGGTGCACCATACTGTAATATAATGAAAAAGGCTAAGAATCAGAGAAGAATAAAGGAAAGATTTAATAAGCAGAGAAGTGCAGCTGAAACCAAACTAAAAACCGTCAGCTCACATGATGAGCTACCAACTATCTGACAAGGATTTGATGGTGATGCTATACTCAGGACTCTCAGCTTTTACTGAACCCCTGCCTTGCCATAAGGGTTTATTTTTGCAGTTATGGGCTTATTGTTATAAAATCCCATGTAAAAATGTATATTTACACTGCACTTTATGACTTACAGCAAAAGATCCCTTGTCGCAATGGCTTCCCAGGGGAGAGGAGACACCCTTATGTGTCCATGAGGGCCTAGGAAGCATTTGCACTGAAAATGCTGTTACGTTTACAGCAATGAGGAATGCTCAGTGTGGCTCAAGGGGTTTGGGTGAGGGTCCTGGGGGAGAAGGCAGCAACAGAAGTCATTCCTGAAAGACCTTGGAAGGAAGGCAAAATCCTAGGAACAGCACACTGACTTGAAGAGAAACCGGGCTAATTTACTGATGGTTTAGTAATTGTCAGGCTTCAGTGAAAGCCACAGAAAACCTTTAAAATCTCTATAAAAGGGGCCTGTTTTAAAGAGGCTGTCATTGCTGAAAGGGAAAATAATAGACTAATGGGACTAATTCCAAACCCAGCAGGTCTGGAGGTGAGTCCCCGCAGAATAGAAAGGGAAAGCAATCATGTCAGATGAAAGAGAACTTGTAAGGGAAGGATATTCTGCTGGGCACCATCAAGCCAATTGTGGACTAATGCACATCTCTCATTGCTGTCACTAATTTAAATAGGCTGACCATTCAATCACTGTTATTATGTTATCTTTTTAGCTGAAGGTCGAACACATGGGCATTGAAACCTTCCCATTTCTCCTGTACATGGAAAAAAAGGATGCCCCTACATTTGGTATGTAATGCTGCGCTTTGTAACTACAGTGTTTATTAGTAACTAGAACTGAAAGATGTAGCTGAACAAAAGAAAGCAGAAAATGCTTTGTGGCTGTGTGGCGATATCTCTCCAATGCGCAAGGTAAGGAATGACATCCTCCCTCTCACAGACCTTCCCGGGATGGACATACATGTACGGTATGCTGTGCCAGGGCTGTGGTCACCAGTGGGCAGTTCTTTTCATTGTGGGTCCTATGATTATTTCTAGTAAAACTGTATGATGGAAAACAACAGAAGTATCTAATGGGCTTTTCCTTTATTTACGCACTCCATGATGCAGACACTGAAAAACAAAAATTCTCAAAGCAGAGTTATTAGCAGGAAACCCAGTCATAATTCTGTAACTCCAAAACAAGAAATATCTCTGTTCTGTAAGTTTCTTAAACAATCTTACAGTAATAGCTTAGAAGGAATTCAGGTCATCTAGACAGACCTCCCAGAGCTGAATCAGCTTCCAGTTTAATGAGGTAGCTGAAGGCCTTGTCCAAGAAAGTTTCACATGACAACCCACCAACTTTTCTAAGCAAGTATTCCAGCATTTCCCATCCTCATTGTGCAGAAATATTTTCTTTATATTATCTGAAAGATTTAATGTTTCTATATGGAAAGTAAAAGTTTCTAAGTATGGTCTTCTCAGCATTTAGTTTTTTTTCAATGCTCAGATATTTGCTAGAACTTGCAGTGCAACCTGGAATATAAGAATAGTTTTTAATAGCATATGCTTTGCATCAAAACAGAATTCAAGGACCACAAGGATTTCTGAGTTATTACTATCTGAATTTGAACAGAGATGACAGAACACAGCCTTCCATCCTGCTTTTTAAACTAAAAAAAGCCCTTCTTTGGATCCTTCGGAAAGGGGGCGTTGATGCATCCTGTTGCAGATCCATCTCCTAGAGAGGACACATAGTATGCTTCATCAGCACTCAGCAAACCTTCACTGATGTAGTTTCTGATCACTTGTTAGACATTATTAAAATTATAATTATTTTTATATGTACCCCAGTGCCTTAAAAAGACACGTTCTGCTACAGACTATGCAGCACAGAACAGCACACAGATTTCTGTCAGATTTAAGCAATAATACATAACCCTCATAGTCATGGACTGGTCAAGGATGAAGAAAGAAGGTCTTCTTTCCCAGCACTGGGCCACCCAAATCACAGTCTCAGACACCTTGGGTAGAGGCCTTCTGTAGGGACCTGGAGAATGCTGCAGAGTAGAGTGTCTCCTCGTCCCAGCAGCAGGAAGAGAACGAGGTCTCCCACCACACACTCAGATCACCTTGCCCTCTCCCCTGCCACCCAACCTGGGGCTGCGATGACCTCAGAGCCAGGTACCACAAGATGACAACCAAATAGATGGGAAGGCAGAGAGAGACAGACATGGCTCAAAAGTGCTACACTGCAAACAATATTTATTGTGGATCCCAGCAGGGCATAGAAATGTCTTTCACTATGGGACTGGTTTTAACTAAGTGAAGTCTCCATGCCCATGTCATGACAGTGCATAGAGTGACCACATACAAGTCAGTGCACATAACATCATTGTCCCTTTTGTAGTCTGAGTGGTTCTGCAATTGCCAAGCAAGCCAAGAGCACTGGGATAAAGTAAAACAATATATAGGCATTTCCTGAATAGATTTATGTTTGGATAAGAACACATCTCTAAGAAAACACTGACTTGTAAAAATGCCAGTAATGGTAAAACCATCACAACCTTTGAGAAATAATTGACAAGATTAGTAACTTTCATGGTTAAAAATGTAAACCATACTTCCAGCTTGAAATCATCTTCTTTCCACTTCCAGTTTCTACCCTTTTTTACACCTGGGTCTGCTAAAACGAAGCTCCCATTATCAAACTTTGGTTCGTCACGTAAAACTACTCTGAAGTCATTTTTCCTTCCTCCTCAGGGAGCTCAATGGATTAGTCAACCTTATTTTTTTAATAAGTGGGTCCTGTCCTCTTACAGCTGTTGATGTTTTCACCACTTGATATTTCCTCAAGGACATTTACATAATGGTTCACTTGAATTGTGCTTATTATTCCAACAGCAGGGCACACCATGGTAACAGGCCCACGGTTAGCAGCCCCACAATTACCTCTGCGATCCCTGACAGCGCTTCAGCAATCATTGCTGCATGAATGGGATGAACACGTTCACTGGCAATCTCTGGGAGAGAACCTGGAGAATGATTGTATAAACAAATATTATGGTCTTCCATCTTAAAACCAAAACCACCTGAGACAAAACACTAAGTGAACCAAATATTTGTCTGCTACTTCACTGTTAAGGCTATATATGAATATAAAGATGAAATCTGGTTTTATCCTATAAAAAGAATGATGCGGTACAGGTCTAGGCATATAAACATGTAAAAGCAGACATTTCCAGCCTTAAACAGTATACTTTTTTTTCAGTTTCTCTCTCTCATGCACAAAAGCTGCACTGAGCCACACTACAGAGTCTATCAATGCACCATTGCAATAATGGGAGTGGGACTGGCACCTGAATGCCTAATTTTGAAAAATACAGACTGCTCCTAACTCTTCTGAATGGTGTAATACTCTGCACCCAAGGCTACGAGGATCCTGGATGGCTCTCATTGATATTACTTGAATGTGTGTCACTCCTGTTGCTTCCATTCTACAGAACTTCCAAAGTATCTGCAGGAGGATTCAAATGAACTCCAAATTTCAAAGCAGTACCCAGAGGGAAGCACTGAATTTCATTTGGGTTTGCTTTGAAGCAAATACCTTCAGGCATGAGCCTCAGAGTTGAGTGAAGCTTTCAGGAAAGCTGACTGAATTTAGTAATAAAAGCCAATGTTAGGCAAACTTTCAGTTTCAGAAACCACCACGTTTCACAATATCGGTATCACAGTGCTTTAATCTAAAAGTAAAATACTGCTTTAAAAGTGTAATCTTTGCTATAAATCGAGAGTACACCTATGGAAAGATGTCTGCTAACTGCTGCTGGTCAGAACTGTCATGTATGACCATATAATTATGTCACTCAGGGAGCCAACAAACTGACTTTAAAAAACTCTGCTGAGAAACCAGTGGAGCTGCTGAGAATGACAATTAATTGTTTCCAGTTCATAAGACAGGGGACACAAACACACACCTGTGACAGCTGAGCCGAGACATCTACCTTCGGATGTTCAGCTGCCGTTTTTTGGGGATGCTGTTGCCAAAACCCCTCACAGCCAAAATTCTTCAGAGATCAGCTCTGCAAGCCTTGGCCAAAGAAACCGCTACCTCTACATCCTACGGGGGTAATCAAATCAAGACCTGAGAGATGGCAAATGTGCTCTTCAACTCCGGAGAGTGAACTGAGGTGCAGCCAGGTCTCTCCTCCTGCCTGGTGCCCACTCGCTCACGGGCTCCTGTTGGGGCTGTCTGTATTTCCAGTTCTTCAGCGGAGCCCAGGAACTCGTGCTGAGCAAACAGTACACGGGCTCCGTTCAGGCCTTGAATCTGTACTAGTATCAGCCGCCCACAGGACCGAATCCAAGCTATTCATGGTGTACAATACTTTGGCGTGGAAGCTTGCACCCTAATGTGCAGAGGATTTATGGCACGTGAGGGTGCATAACAGAATTAGAATGTTATTCTAAGAAATTGGACCCAACCTCATCCCAACAAAGCTAGTGGTAATTTTCCCTAATTAATGTATTGGGAGCAGTCCCCAGGAACTATACTGAAATTCAGTTTTCCATTAGCCTCCGCAGGGCTGCAGTTTTACAAACTGACAATTATTCAAATATCATTTCATTGTAAAAATTATAGTTTTAAGCTGTGGCATGGGTTTTGACATTTGATAAATTCATGACACATTTTACTACATGTTCCTGCTCAGGTGCTAATGTGCAAAATCCCACAAATGCAACAAAATACAAAAAAACTTCTGAGTTAAGATATTAATTAGGTGATTAAACTGTCAAACAAGATTTGTTTGTCTTTTGTAAATTAGTGGCTCAATCCTCACAATTTATAAGCAGAACAAATCATAAAACAAGAGACTTGGTTCCCTATAAAAACCACTAAGCTTTTGCACAAGGCCAAAGCAGCCATGGAAAATTGATTTTCCACAGCTTACTCAGTGTTGAATAGGCTCTGCTTTGTAGATTTTTTATTGAGTGAAGCCAAAACTCATTATAGCTAAGACCTCTAGGAACAATGTGTGTTTGCTCCATTATTTTTAATGTCATCAACATCACATTTTAATCTCATGTATTAAAGTGGGAAGAGCACAAAGATATATTTGCATTTTATTACCAGGCTAAAAGAAGGAGACTAGGCTAGATCTTTAGCAAAATATGGACTGTGGGAAAAGAAAAATGATTATTCATTATTTCTTGCAGGATAAGCCACAGGTAAGGAGCAGGTTTAAGGCAAAGGGAAGCAAGGCTTTTTGTACGGTGTACAATCGTGGAACGCATTATCATCGGATCTAAAGACAGTCAACACATAAATAGCCCTAGACAAATCCGGGGGACAGGACATTAAAGACAGCATTCCAAGTGTTGCTTAAGAAACCTCTCGACTGGTGATCACCAGAAGCTGGGAAGCACTGAGCAACCTGGTCTGCCCTGAGAGTCTGGCCTTGCATGTTGGACCAGAGACCTCCTTAGATGTCTTCCAACCTGAACTGTGCGATGTCCCACTCTATGTGCTCTTTTCTTACACTGTTAACATCCTAGATGGTATCAGAAACAAGTTAGAGGGGTTCATGGACTCACGGATTTGAGTTGGCATGGAAGATTTACAGGGTGTTAATAGACAAAATTGTGTGACCCAGCTCAAGACATGTTAAAGTCAAGAGTCTTCAGTAGCTTCTCTGGTCATTGGTTCAGTGAATTTTGCCAGGATTATCACAAAGGAATTCCTCTAGAGCATACTCCACAGACCTGAATAATAGTGTAAGGGCGGGGCAACCTGCATTTTACAAGCAGTACAATTTATGATCTATGCAAAAAATACCAGCTGCTCACCCAGCTCTTGGCAGAGACGTGATCTCATGGAGTCACAGTGCTTAAATCCAGAAGTGCTATTTGTGATCACCTAATCTGATCTACTTATCACAGGCCATTACCTTTGTACTGAGCTCAATAACTTTGTGTTTGACTTAAATACATCTTCTGGAATGACATCCCATCTCAATTTGAAAATGAGAGATGGGGAATCCATCTCTCCCCTTCATCATGTATTTCAATGATTAATCACTCCTTCTGTTAGAAACGGGCACAGAATTTCTAATTTGGATTTGGCTGGCGACAGGTTCCAGCCATTGCTTCTTTAGTACTCAGAATTTCCTTATTGTGAATATGCTCACACATTTTAATGAGGTCACCTTTGAGCCTTGTTTTTAATTCACTAACATGCCAATTTCTTTATTTCTCATGGGATGAGGTTTTCTTACAGCTCATGAATCATTTTGGTAGTTCTTTCCCTTGCGCTCTCAAATCTTTCAACGGTTTTTTAAATATGAACATAAACTGGATACAACATTCCCTTTCAGTGAAAACAAGACATCTCCACAACCCTATCATGAATCTTTTTATCAGTGGACATCCTACTATTGATTGGAGCATGCAAACTGGATTCCTTTCGATGAAATAAAATCATATTAGAAAACTTGACAGTTACTATGAGAGAGAATCTTTGATATATGAAGGTTTAGTTTAGCACCCAGATTCCTGAGCAAAGAAAACAAATTTCTTACTGAAAGCTGCTGACTGTCAAGCTGTGGCTTTTCCAAAGCCACAGTCACCTGACCTCAGCTTCTATAAATATTAAATTAGAACAAAATCTTTCTAAGCCTGACACACCAGAAAAAAAGAAATGAATGCTTGCTGTATTACTGTCATAGCAATTCTGTTCTTCATCACAAATGAAATTTTCAAATAATTATGCCACCTTACTGTTAAAAGATTTTTATGCTACAGTCTTTTCTTCTCCAGGGGCTATTCAAAGTAAATTCTTAGCCCCTAGAACTACCGTAGACATAGGAAAAACTATTATCCCACTGCTACAATGGTGAGATAGATGAATACTGAGATTTTAAAAGGGCATGGGCTGTACTATCCCAGTTCAAACCGACTGAATTTTGCAAACTTTTAGCTGATAATTCTCACTTCAGAATCATTGCTGCCATTACTGACGTTTAATCATGTCGATTTAAATGCATTACTAAATTGAAAATGTGCACGCTCAAAAATGTGCCTTATTTACTTTTGAAATGAATCCTTTTTAGCAATAGAAACACAGGGTTTCTCAGAAGTGATGGGTACTACATTCCTTTTGCTGCTCAGGATTCTTATCATCCTTTCAGACAATTGAAATTCTTCCATTTATAAAATTTATTACCACAGGAAAGATTGCAAGTAAAACTCAATGACTGGAACAAGGACTGTTTTGGCAATACAGGAATACTTCATTGATCCATACTAATACCTAGGAATCACATTAAAATTCTTGCATTTACTTAGTCTTAAGAATTAGAACGTGAACAATACCTTGGAAAAGCTTATGGTGGATATACATTTGTTGTATTCATATGGCAGATTTCTGTAAGATACACTTCAACTTGAACTTATTTGATGTTTCAATTTTTGGAAATATCCTAAGTACATGTGACCACATTAAATGTCTAAAGGCTGATTAACCAGAGAGACTGAAGAAAACAATTGCAAGAAGAGCATCTTTACCCAATGAGGTGCTTTCAAGACAGGTTCCTAAAAAAGGTTCTACTATAAATCAGATGTGAAGCAGCATTTGTCAGTAATCTAAATGAGACTATTAAACTGATACTAGTAGATATGAAACTACTAATAAAATTTGTGAATTTATAAATATTTGCAGAATGACTCAGAGAAAGTAATAGCCCTTTTCAGATTTAAAAATTTATGAACTGATGACACTCTATTGATTGGAACATTTACTGCACCTTGAATAGGTCTAAGTAATGAAACTGTTCACAGAATTAAATATGGTACTTAGCAGGTTGGCATTGTGCCCCAGTTCTTTGCAAACATCTCCATATTCAAACATTGTCATGCTCATGCAGTGGCCTACTGAGGAGCCTACTGCTTGTCCTAGTGAAGTCAGGGAGTGTTTCTCATTAACGTCAGGTATCTTATGTTTACCCATGTATAAATATAAAGCTACTAAATTGCAGGATCTGATATTTGATGAAGCAACACTGTTAACAATCAGATGTAAAAGAATAGTTGGTTCACTTCTTTTATAGTTAACTTTAAATCATTACTATAGCCATGAAGATGTAAATGGTCACTGCAACACAGTGGAACCTGTGTCACAGACCTGGAAAAATAAATTTGTTCTGTTTTGCAAATAATACAAATCTGCATTTCAATTTGTTCCAACACAAAGGTATAGATCCGGGAATAGGCAGTCTAACATAACAAAGAGCAGTAACATGGAAAACAGTGTCTGAAAGGGATCTGTATGTCCCAGCAGAGAAATGTCATGAACTCTTAAGCAACTACATTATGGCAAGAATGGCTAATACAATTTTTGACCATGTTAAAAGAAAATATATGAGCAAAAGCAGAAAGGCAGGTTTTGCCTCTTGATGAGACCATTTTCGAATAATTATGTTCCTGCCTACTACATTTTTTTTTAAGATCTTGAAAAAGAAGGACAGAAATGGAATAAGAAGAGCAAGAGAGCTCAGGCCTAAGATAATGCCTTAAAGCAAGAAATCGGAGAGGCCAGATCATCTTGGTTCTTCAGGAAAATGACTGAGAAGAGACTAGAAACTCAAACAGAAGAAGACACAAAGAAAACCAGAGATGGACTCAGAAGGCAGAGAAATCAAAATAAAATACTTGACATTTTTTAAAGAAGATGAGTGGATTTTTTATCTCTTAATGCCCTCAGGTGAAGAACAGATACCTTTCTAGAAATTGTTTAGGAAAATATGAGTAATTTTGCCAAATAGTTGTTAGAATGTAAGAGTAAATGTGTATTTGTTCAATACACAAAAGAAAGAGACTTTATGACTTACATTCTGTTTTGTCCATAGGCAAAAGTAGAAAGGTCAGTGTTGAGTGAAACTGTAATCTGTAGGCCACCAAGACTATGACCCATCCTGACTTCACTGTCACAGAATCATAGAAGAGTTTGGGTGGGAAGTATTGAAAGGCTGCTATAAGGTCTCCCCGGAGCCTTCTCTTCTCCAGGCTGAACAAGCCCAACTCTCTCAGCCTGTCCCCATAGCAGAGGTACTCCAGCCCT
>NW_010272872.1:0-7708 GCF_000690775.1 Eurypyga helias | reverse complement strand
TCCTGATACAGCCCAGGATACGGTTGGCTTTCTGGGCTGCCAGCGCACACTGCCAGCTCACGTCAAGCTTTCCATCCACCAGTACCCTAAGTCATTCTCCTCAGGGCTGCTCTCAGTCTCTTCATTCCCCAGCCTGTACTGATACTAGGATTTCCCCCGACCCATGTGCAGGACCCTGCACTTGGCCTACCTTCCAGCTTCTCTGTAGGAATATACGTAGTCAACTCCAAAACCTCCACACTTCAAAGAACTTTTGAACAATCTGAATTTAAAAAACAAACAAACAAAAACAAACAAACAAAAACCCCCACAAAAAAAAACAGTATGAAAATGTACTCCTAGCCAATCCCATTCAGCTGCTGAACTGGAAGTTTTAATATAATGTGATTTCCCATGTTTGGTTATTACAATAGCTATGTACTATGGAGTCATTGACAAAGGCAGGCAGCTTTTGCTCTTTTTTCCATTTTCCAGCTAAAGTTAGAGACTTCACATGACTTGAATCTAATAGTATTTGACTGAATAGGAAATCAGAAGTCAGACAGGAATTTTTCAGCCCTAGAAAAGATAAAAGTGAGTTACTGCTTTAATTGGCTGTTGAATTAGCTCATATGAATAATAGCTCATGGTCTTTTCAAGTTCTGTGGTTTAATAAGACTCACTTTTACTTCTTTGTCTGAAGATTTACTGGAAAAGATTCATTCCTTCTGGACATAGTGATTACATTCAAACTCTGGATGTGAAAAAAGAAGCAGCTATGCAAACCAAAAAGTATAAATACTATAGGCTGCTGGTGGTACTGTCTTTTTTTTTTTTCCCCCACCTTCTCCATCTAGCAAACACAAATGTCTGTTTTAATTGAGCTACGGGGCAAAAACTGAGGGGGCATTTCATAAACATGGGACTGCACCATATGGGCCTTGCTGTGTATAAAATTAAAAACAAGAAAAGGCAAGAAGGGACAGAACAAACATAAGCCAGCCAGCTGAACCATCACCCACAACCATGTCACAGAGCTGGAACTCAAGTGATACATGGGGTTGTGCAAGTTCAGAGCTGAATCAATAAACATGAAGAGAAATCTTATGTGATCCAAAAAGCAGATTCCCATTGAGCCTCATACCTACAAGCAGACATTACCAAAAAGCCAACTTGTGTGTGTCAATAATCAAAATGAAAGGTCAATAAAAAAGGAAGCAATTCTTTATTCTCTTCAAGCAATTTTTGTTGTGTGTTACTAATCCAGTAGCTCCCTACCTGCATGAACTCTTACTATAACACCTTTTTCTTGCAAATAGTAGCATTAAAAATGTTTATCTAATTCCAACCAGGCCCAAGTTGTTAATGCACTGCCACTATCTTCCATGGCATCAATTAAATCTCCACCTAAGCAGTATTTACGCTTAGTGTACCCAGCCCCACTACTCGGAGACAGTGACTATGTGGGACACAGTGTGAAGCCAAATTCCCACAAGAGACAAGAACTTCCAAAAAACTCCATCACCTTCTACTCTCAGCATGAAGTGCACTTATGAACCCTACACATTTAAAACAGCAGTATAGCAACCATCGCAAACCTGAAACTCCATATTAGCTAAAAAAACCAACCCTGCCCTAGAGACAGAAAAAGGCACATGGGTCAGCAGTACATTGTTTAATCCCTCTCTTGGAAATCTCCTCTGTACAAGGGTGATAAAAACATCTTGTATCTATGTATTTTGACACAGTCTTTAATCACTATTTTTGCATAGGACCACTGCTTCATTCACCTAACAGCTAATCAATACTTGGCTTTCACCTCATAACTCACTGTGTAGCCCATGCTTTGTTTATTGCCCATTATTCAACTGCGTTATGATGGCAGAATTATTAATTTTCTCCAGGTCTTCTCAATGGTGCTCATCACTTCAATATCCGAGAGCTGCACAAATGCAAATTAATTTAGCTTCACAAAAATCCACAGTGGCAAAGAAAAGGTAGTACTGCTGTCTAAAACATAGGGCACGGAGGCGGAGAAAGATTAAGGGCAGAGGTATTCACTGATTTTAGCTGTCTTGTCTGAGGCATTATAGGTGTAATTTAAAAGTATTTAACAATATTTCAAGCGCAGAGGTTGTAGCATCAGTTGCAGGTGTGACTGCTGAGCAAATTGGATTTAGGACTCTAAAGATGATCATTAAAAATTAGATAAGTAGAAGCTATTAGACCATTAGAGGTTCCACACAGGGAGATCAGAGAACTGGTTTTAGTGGCTGTATTAGCACTAGATATGAAGAGTCCAGTGCAACAGTGCATTATTTTAGTCACATGGCCTTGCTTCACCCTCTTGCTTCATTCATTAACAACTTCCCAGCTCGAGCTGGGAATGAGGCAAGAGTTACACAGGCATCGCCCGTCTCTCCTGCACAGCCCTAATACATCCCTAGAGCAAGTCCATCCTGCACATCACTTGAGCCAGAAATCCTGCATAAAAAACAATACGTGATCACACATGTACCATAAGGGGACCAAATTACAGTTGCCAAGCAACCACTTCCCTACATTATGCCACTAATCCTTGTCCTTCATCTCTTCAGCAAACAAATGCCAGGCCCCGTCTCACAACCCTACTCTTCTCCTAGTCTGCTTCTGCAACCCTAATTACCCATGCTCCCAAAGGCTTCTTCATTGCAGTTTCTTTGTCCAGCCAGTATCAGCTTTCCCTCATTACTCCAGTTGTTACTCTGTCTTTGTGCTCTTCATAATTAGGATTTAGTCCATTCCACTTCCTATTTGCCTGACAGCTCTCGGCCCCAAAAGATGAGACAGATACTGTTTAAAAAAAAATAAAGCATGCACAGTGAGGAAACTTCAGAGATTTCAGCTGTTAAGATTTTAGCAAGTGTCTCCAAAAGCAGTATGAAGTAAAGGGTTTTTTTCTAAAGCATTAAAATGTTGCCAAGTTTAAGCAGAATTTTACACTGAAAAGACAGTCCACCTCTCTGCTACCAAAACAATTGCCTGCCAGATTTCAATTATCTATTACAGAATAGGGCATGCTACTGCATTTCCAAGAAAAGATCACCAGAATAAGCAAAACACTGTCATATTGCATAGAGTTTTTACTCAAAACCAGCTAAGACATCTCAGCTGACTTTTTTCAGACACAAACAATAATCAATGGGCATGCAACACTGAAAATGTCAGATGAAGATAATGAAGTCCAGCAAAGCTGTGAGCAAGAACAGTTGTTACATGAAATTTTCTTTAAACTTTTCAATGGGCTAAAACAAGACTAGAAATAAAGTTCTCTTACACTTCATTCTCAGAGTTTTCTGCTACTGTTTTCCTCTAAAAGTGTCAGTTTCACCCAAATGCAATTAATATCTTCAAAGTCTATTTTATCTAGCTTCAGCATATTTTTTCCTTTGGTCTGTTGGTCTGTCGTCTCTACTGTGATAAATCACTGAGTAAGTAAAAATAAATTTCAGTTGCAAAAACAGATGATGAGCCTGATATCAGGAACTGGATCCTTGTTTGAGACTCAGCAATAATATAACACTTATTATCCAAAAACACACTTATCTATGGATATGTCTGACTACATAGAGAAAAATGGCCTGGAATATACTTCCAGCATCAAATGCTATGTTGGTCTTCTCTAAGGGGTGACAAAAGGGGGCCTTCTTCATGAAACAGCTGATAACCGTAAAACAGTCACAATATATTTAGTAAAGCGAAAGAAGAGCAAAAACAGCAAAAGAAAGGTAAAATAATTGTGTATAGATCACTGCAAACAGTATGGGAGACACAACAGGGTGAATTAGGCACTTTGCAGCATACCTGTGTTGTCTATTTCTTGTTACACAAGGCATTTTGATGTTCAGAAAACTGAAGTCAGCAAACCAAATCAGAAACACGCCAGTGTATGCCTCATTTCAACATGATATTTGGATGGCACTTTCAAACTAGTCCTCCTGGTCTTGGAATGACTTGTGATTTAGATCTGCTGAATATTGGCACTTTTGTTTTTCTAGGAAAATTTCGTTGTGAACCTCTGAGGTGCAGTGGATGGCCTTGTCCCCCATCTGTCTAATCTAACTCCTTCTGCATCATCTTGTCTTCTCCTGTTTTAAAAGGAGAATTGGATCTGCTATTTTTCCATTACTTTTTATTTTAAAGAGTGAAGAACCCTACGATTCTAGGATTCAAGTGTACTTGGTATCCCACATCTAGACAAACATGATAGGTCTTGGTAAGACACATGCTTAAAATCAGCAAAAGAAGATGTCTCTTTACACAGCAAGGATCCAGCCTATGGAACTATGCTGGTTTTGACCAGATATTGTAGAAGAAAGAAAGATCCATCAAGGGTTACTGAGTAGGAAAACTGTATCGGGCTCGGGTATCTCCTGAGAGCAGTCAGTGTCTGGAATGATCCCTGGGGGGATAGGCACATGTTTCTCCTATTCTTAGTCTTCCTGCAGCGTTCACCCACAACCAGTGGTTACAGGGAGAGTCTGGGCTACTAGGGCACTACTAAACATGCAGGAACAACAAGAAGGCCTCAAACTGCATACACTGGGAGAGTAACAGGAGCTCTATCATACCTGCTTGCCCTCTGCTCTTAGGCCTGGGTTTATGGCTGCTCTTCCTAAAAAGTTTTCCATTTCAGAGACAAGGTGTCAGTTCTTCCCTAGAAAAAAATACAACCCTAAGAATGTACCTGTAAACAGAGAACTGAAGAAGAAAGAAATCAGGGAAAACAAATGCAGGGGAATAAAGAAGTGGAAACAAGAAGGCAGGGGAGACTCAAAGAATTACAAATGTAAAAAATAGGGATTCATTGGGCAACATGAAACTGAGCATCTCTAACAGCACTGCTATGAGCACTGTGAACGTGTGCAAGGACCTGGGGAGGCTGCTCGATGGTGGCCTACCTGGAGACAGGTCAGGATGAAAAAACTGAAATAGGCCCACAGGCACTGGGATTCCCCTTCAAGTTCCCTCCTCTAAGAGCTGATGATGACAGGTTCACTCAAGGCAAGAATGTCACTGACAAGAAAATCCTGTTACCTGGTGAGGCTGTGGAAGGGGAGGATATACAATTTACAAGCCACTGAATAGATGGCCCCTTGGTCTGATCTCACACAATAGTACTCATGATCTCATGGACATGCTGTCCTAATTTAGAATCATGGAATGGGTAAGGTTGGAAGGGACCTTAAAGACCATCTAGTTCCAACCCCCCTGCCATGGGCAGGGACACCTTCCACTAGACCAGGTTGCTCACAGCCTCATCCAGCCTGGCCTTGAACACTTTCAGGAATGGGGTATCCACAGGTTCTCTGAGCAACCTGTTCCAGTGCTTCCCCACCCTCATCATGAAGAATTTCTTCCTGATGTCAAATCAAAAGCTACCCTCTTTCAGTTTACAGCCATTACCCCTTGTCCTGTCACTAGATACCCTTGTAAAAAGTCCCCCGTCAGCTTTCTTGTAGGCCCACTCCAGGTACTGGAAGGCTGCTGTAAGGTCTTCCTCAATTTCCTCATTCTTCCCCAACCATGTCTATGTTGTGTAATGTATTTGCAGCACAGGACAGAGTCTAGGTGTAACCAAGTCACTCCCATCACACAGCTTTGCACAGCTCTAGCTCAGATCTCACGGACAAGGGTGTTGAGGGAGATCTCATTATGTACAATCCCCATGTTAGCATTACAGATTTCTAGGAAAAAAAAAATCCGCAAATACCATAATACCATTATTCAGCTTCCCCATGGTGATCCTGAATGCTGCTGAAAGGAACACCATGTGCAGCCGTGCAAGTATAAAAGCCTGCATGAAACCAGGCGAGCACTAAAGCTGCACTATTCCAACGCGTACATGGAAAGAGCAGCAACTGAAATCACTAATAGTGGCATTGTTTGCAGCGGGCTTATCACGCCACAATTAAGGTTTAAGAAGATGATTTTTAGATAGGCTACACCCAGGAAAAAAGCACAAGTTCAGAAGTGGAGAAATGCTAATAGAAACGCAACAGCACATTACTGCTTTATGTTACACAGGAAAATAAAAGGATAAGAAAAATATAATTCAAGAAGAAAATGGTGACCATGCTTCAGATATAAGACACACACATGTATCAGCGCTCTTCTTTTCTTCCCCTATGCTTTCAGTACACAGCTAATCTTTTCATCTGATAGGTATATTTATAGTGTTCTACAAAAAATTTCATAAAGTTACAAAAAAAGCCAAAACATTGCAAAAATTACAAAAATCACAGATGCATATGTTTGTAGGTTTCTCCCTCTAAATTTCACATTAAAATGAGCACAGTTTTGTTGCTTACTGAAAGACAAGTTATGCTAACATCTTCTAATCTATATTTAACCTGCTGTGAAGAATAAGACTAGACAAAAGATTTTTTCACCCTTTAGGAAAATACTCTGGCAAACACTCCTGCAAGAAAATCTTTATTGTACCCATGCTTTCAAGGGCAAAGAGGATTGTGTCAAGGTTCTGTTTTATGAGAACAGAATGAAAATAAAATACCAAATAGTGCTCGCCAAGGGAGTACCATCCATCTTGCTATGCATATAGGGAGAATTTGGTGGAAAAAATAGCATGTGAGTATATAATTAAAAACTGTATCATGATATATACGCATATGAAGGGTAATTCAGGAAGCAGAGGCACCATTGTTCTCTGACTTTTGAGGACTATGCACAATCTGAATAATATCTTTTAACATAGGTTTAGGTGAGGGGTGGAAGCAATACGGGTGAAAAAAAATTAATCATGAACTAATTACTAATTAATTTTCTAAGGTTGCATAGTCACAAAGAAAAATGGCTCTTGGAGGCCTAAAGAAGATGTAGGAGTGACCAAAGAAAAAAATCAGCTGCCCTAAATAATGTTCATTACATTTCCTAATGACAAAGGCTAAATGTAAACAGGTCTCCCAAAAGTTAATAGGAAAAAAATTAATTTCTCAAGTTATTCAAGAAAGCTGAAGAAGGCTGCATAGTCTCCCAGCCTATGCAGCAGAGAGAAAAAACGCACAGGAAAGCAGTAAGAGATTCATGACCTACTCCCACCTCTGCCATTTGTATGATTTCAGTGCCAATGTAGTTCATTGAACTAGCAACAGTAGTCTTCAAAATGCTGCAGAAACATTTATCTTTCCGGTATCACCCCCACTTCTTCCTTGTCTCCAAGGAGGTAAAAAGTAAGATCCTTCCTAAAGAACAAATGGGGAAAAAAAGAACAAAAGCTTTTCAATGATCTGGCCAAGGCCACGGAAGAAGTGTCCAACAAAATCGGGGTGAAAGCTGCAATTATATCCCACTACAATTTAGAATCCGTCCAGGACCGCTTTGCCCATCAGCACAGCCTTACAGTGCGTGCATCCGCAGACCTGGAGGTAGGCTGGGCTGCAGATGCAGTTTAACATCAACCAGGAGAAGGCCTAGGCTGTGAAAGAGAAAGTCCTGTGTATGTGAAACACAACAATACAAGGCGGCAGTGGATCAGAAACGATGTATGGAGTGTCTAACACACATATGCCAAGGGTTTGACGTGACAGTGAGTGCCATGCAATTTCTTGCACCGCTTTCCCAGCAACCACCTCCCCAGAGCGTGGTACCCCCTTCCCGGGGGAGAGCAGACCCCGCGGGGGAAGGGGGCTGCGGAGGGTGCCGGACCCGGCCTGGGGCACCAAGGGGCCGG
>NW_010272871.1:0-262 GCF_000690775.1 Eurypyga helias | reverse complement strand
CCTGTGTCCGGCCCCCCCCCAGCCAGCATCACTCTTGTCCCCAGTCCCTGTCACCCCACAGCCACTGTCACTGTGTCCCCAAGTGCTGTCACCCCACAGCCAGTGGCACTGTGTCCCCAAGTGCGGTGTCCCCCCCGACAGCATTGTTTGTGTCCCCACCCCTGTCCCCTCTCACCCAGCATCCCTCCTGTCCCCAGTCCCTGTCCCCCACAGCCACTGTCACTCCTGTCCCCAGTCCCTGTCCCCATAAAGACCGTGTCAC
>NW_010272870.1:38009-42947 GCF_000690775.1 Eurypyga helias | reverse complement strand
TGATTCCATGATTCTATGTTCTGGTGAGAACTAGAACGGTTACAAGAACAGCTCTGAACAACTAGGAAACATTTAATAAGAGAATTTTTTAAATAACATGAAATATGACTGTCCCCTTCAAAATCCAGAAATATCACGGAAAGCAAGCCACGTCTCACGAGACACCCAGTCAGGTGCTGCATCAAAGCTCAAAGAACAATACTAATGAGGTTTGACTGTCACTAATGCTAAGTCTTCTTAATTACTGTGTTATTAAAATTTCTTTTAAGTGTCCTTTGATTTCTAATACCATTAGAATGGCAAGTGTCTAATAAGTTTCCAACTCTATCTTGCGGAGATTTCAAAGGGTTATTATATAACAGATTGTTGATTTATCCAACAATGAAGTGAAATGCAATACATAAATCCAAACTTCAAATAAATCTGCTGACATAATTCTTTATCACATGCTACATTAGGAAGCAGAAGTAGGTGTTTAATTATAACACCTTCACCACTATTAGGGTTAGAGATTCAAATACAAATATGAACATCTTCCAACAATTTTATTATACTTTTTTACATGAGTTTATTTTATCTTCTGTAACACAATTTTATTAATGCCTTTCGAAGAGCTGTACATATTATAGGTAGCAGTATGAAATACTCACATGAAGCACGATTTGGAGTGTCTACATTACTTAGCAACTTCATGTTACTGGATAAGGAATGTGTAAGTGGAAGACCATGTAAAGTTTCAGTCGTTCTATTCACTTTTCTATGTTTCTTTTTACACTATTATTTCTTAGCATAACATGCAAGTGCACAGCTATAAACTGAATTTTGTTAAGGTCTCTTCACATAGCGAAACGATACTAGCAATGTATGTTGTGATCTTGGAAATTCCTATCTCTGCATGGCTATCTGTGGTGTTAAAGCCTTATTCTCTTCTACAAGATTTAGTTTCTTCATTCCTAGTGTATCTTCTATCTCAAACATACATGGCCTGAACCCACATACCGTAAATTTTCTCTACTCAGAAGTACTTCTAAATTCATTAGCCTTCCTAATTTATCCTGGCACACATAAGTAAGACAGGCTTCCAAAGGTGCAATACATGGGTTGAATCATTTATCTGCAAAGTGAATGAGCTGAGAATATAGGTCATCAGACACCATTCAGCAAATATTTATTACTTTGTGCCGAGTTCTTAATATTCAGTATAGTGTGTGGTTAGATTTGTTTTAGTTTTACTATTGTTTCATATGTATGTATGTATGCAATGTAATTACATTTGTAATTAACTTTTTATGACAGCAACAGGTTTGTAGAGTGTCTTCTGATGTTATTTATGTAAATCTGTATTGCATTATATGTATATATTAGATATAAATTTTATCATAATGAACAATAGCTTAGAACAGAAGTTCTATACATAATATACGTGAAACCTGAACTATCCTATGCATAATATGCTTGGAACCTTAACTGGCCTCTACTTCACAGAGTAAGTGAATCACACATGCTGGAAATGAAAGATAAATAAATAAATAAATTGCTGTCTGAAACTGTTCACATGCAACATACTGTGTTGGCTTTCCTCAGATACCTGAACAGATCCTAGAGAAGTACCTTGTCACTGCATCTGCCTTCTGAACTTTCCAAAGTTAAGCCAAGAAATTATATCCCGCTTGCCCTTCAGCACCTGTGCCCTCTTGTTTACACATCTGCAACACACCAATCTAATTGCCAATTACATGGAGGTGCTCAAGCTAGCCTGGATGGGTGACTTCAGCCAAGTACTTGCATAGAGCACACACTGAACTCTGTGCAGCCGTAACCACACCGTGCCGGGAACTACACTGACTGAGGTGCATCTTTACAGGTTGCACACTGCATTGTAGGCACAGACTGTGCTAAACATACACATTCACTGAGGGTTGTCTTTCATTGCTACTGGGTGGTAACAACTGCAAGTAACTAGAGCAGTTCACATACCTAAACTGAGATAACTTTGTTCTTCTGTATGAAGGTATACTGGGAGAAATAGAAGTGAGGCTTTTTACGACAAAAACCCCTTTGAAGAATTCTGATCTGAGAGATTATTATTTCATTTCTCTCCTTTGCAGGTTTTGACCAAATAAACGGAGATGTTCCCAATGAGGGCCAATAATATTCCATTTTATTCCACGTGGGTTGTTAGCTGTAGACCTGTTTCCAAAATAGCTTGTAACATATTTTTATAATTAATATTAAATAACGAAAGTTTTTAGTATTGCTCTTATAAGGTGAAATTTATAAAAGATTGAATCTCAGTATCAAAACTTCAGACCCCTCTCCTCCATATGATTTTAATGTCTTAAATTCACCACTGTTGCCTCTAACACCTTGGGGATGAATAAGGGGGATGAAGCCTAGGGACATCCTTCAGCATCTGTTGGCTCGCCATTTGATCAAAAAACTGTTTCTTGCAACTCAACTGGATTTACTGGGGTTGATAAAATATGTTTTCAGAAAATCTTGGTGCATTCTATTTCAACTTCATTGTAATTGAACTGGCAAATTTGTACCGAAGAAAACATGGAAGAATCAAAATTCAAGAAAAAAATGCTTTCACTGATCTACATGGTGCAAAAGGCTGCACTGTTGGTTTCAAATGAATGATTCTGGGATTAAATCTCATAAAATGTATTACTTTCTTTAGACAAAAAATCCAAAGCAGTGGTGGGGTTTTTTGTTTGGGTTTGGTTTTTTTTCTTTGGGGTGTGTTTGGTGGTGGGTTTTTTGTGTTGTGGGTTTTTGTGGGTGTTTTTTTTTTTGTTGTTGTTGTTGTTGGTTGGTTGGGGTTTTTTTTATTTCTATGAAGGAATTGGAGAAATTTCTAGCTTTGTAGAATTAATTGGGTATTTTACCATTTTCTTTGATGGAGTCTGGTTTTGTCTGTAAGACTGCCATTTTCTTCGAGTAAAATCATTCTAGTGTTGTGTTTGAAATAAGATAGAAATATTTTGAAAATGAAAATTCAGTTTTAATGTTTCTTTTAGGAAAAAAAATACCCTAAAGTTCTTTGTGGAGGGCTGCTACCAAATTAAGAACATGTACGTCATTCTCATTGTTTCATTCAGTTCATGTAGATTTATAGAAATATTGATTAGATATGCTCTTGTATTAATTTTAGCCTAGTATCCCTTCTAAGCATGATGGCAAAAATTTAATTTTCCTCTGATGATGAATTGTCATTTTGTTTAAAGATGAACTTTCCCCTTCCCTTCTCATGTTCAGTGTACGAAATTCTGTATATTCCTCACATGCTGTTAATACCACACTTTTAAGACATTCTGAAGATTCTAACCAATTTCATTTTTACTTGTATTTTATCTTTTGTTACTTGTTTTAATGAAGAATAAGTAATTTTCTTTGAGTTCAAACCCTAACTGGATCTTGATGCACTGTATCTGTCTGGTTGCAAACACCTTTCCTCTGCATGTAACAGTACCTAAAGAAAGATAATTTTCCCTGCTAGGCAATAACTTGATGTGTAATGTATCTTAACACTTGAAACATTGAAAAATTAATGTGAATTTCCATTAATCCAAATGAAAAATTACTTAAACCAGGAGAAAGGATACATTTTAAGATACAGTGTATTTTTTTTCTAAGTTATACAGGTCCAACTTTTATAAAGTTCAGATGCATTTTTAATGTCTGAAATTAATCTACAGTTCACTGCAAGCTTTTATTTGAAGGTTTAGCAGAAAGAGAGAGTGTATGGCGTTTTGTTCTTTTCATCTCAGATACGGAGCTAAATCAGGTTTTGTTTTAACCAACCAACTAACAGAAAGTATGATGTGGTTGTCATGGTTACCTGTTTGTGTTAGACATATCACTGACTGAACCATTAAGAGTAATTCTACTAATATACAAATGAACATGATGACCCCTTATGTTACTTTAGCAATAATAAAAAACATGAAGGCTAATGAAGTCTTACATTGCACTGAATTATTGCCCTTTTCATACTGACAGGTTGTTGTTTATAATAATAATTGAGCAGCACATAAATCTTTATGATCACCTTCACAATTGATCTCCCAGAAAGTTTGAAAGGATTTAGACTAAGTGGACTGAACAGAATAAGGGTATGAACTTAGGTTAAGTAGTACGTGCACGCAAGTTTTCTTCTCCAGCAAACAGTTGTTCATGCTTCTACAGAAAGAAGCAGAGTGCCTTAAAATAAATGAATATAAAAGAAAAAATAATATAGAACATCACCAATCAATTTAATTGACCTTCTGATATTCCCATTAAAATACTCACTTTTTACAGCATATATATATATCTTCAAAAGGGCAAAATGACTTGCAGTAATTAAGACAACTTAAAATTGCTTCTCGTCATCTGTATTTTTTATTCCATTACTAATGGAAAATCTGGCAGTAACAGAAATATAAAAACAAATTATTCTTCAGATAACTAGCTTAAGTAATAGCAAATCACTAATTGCATTTCTTCCCTAAGCTTTTTATAGTCTTGAATCCTTCTGTAGAATACAGTCTGAAAAATTTTCACAGTGTTTAATTTTTTGAATTGAAATAGCATAGCACAAAATACAGGCATGTGGTAGTGGAAAAAAAAAAAAAAGATATTATGTAATTCTAGCTCCATTCCTTTCCTTATCTGAAGAACTTAAGTGGCATGGTCTACTGAAAAAGGCAATATCCTCAAATAAAGCTTATGAGCTGCTAATTACCAAGGTAAGAGTGATGGATGTATAAAAGTTGAGATTACTTAAAGAAACTGGAGAGGAAAAATACCTTCCATAAGATCAAGAAGGAAGGAAAAGGTTAACTGGGACTTTTTCTGGTCCCCCGTCCTAACTGAGAAGTAACCTTGTTAGGCAAAATGAGTATGATAGCAGGAGGCAGACTTCCCTCCACCTGGCTTTCAAGCGAAAGCACT
>NW_010272870.1:30517-37997 GCF_000690775.1 Eurypyga helias | reverse complement strand
CCTGTACCGGAGGTACTGTTGAAACTATGGGCTTCAGCTGGGGGGGGGGGGGGAGGGTCACGTCATTGCTTATACCACGCGTTTGCACAAACGTTTTGCCCCAGAGGCACACATATGCTCTGGACCAGTTATGGGCTTATTTATCCAACTTGCCATGACACACTATGAAGTTTTCATTAACTCTGAGGTACTATGCTAGCTTTGTCCCATCTGGAGTATCAATGTTTTATCCAGGGTGAAGGCTGACAGGTCAAAAATCAGTTATTCCATTGAGAGAAACAATTTTTAAATGGTAAAATGTGTCTACCACTCTAAATTTTTGACCAGAGGATTTTTTAATTTTTATCCCCCATAGCCTGGGGGATTGGCTGTGCTGTTGAATTTTGACCTAACAACTGGTGGTTTCCAGCCCCAGTCCCAACCCTGATTCAATAAAAACTAATTAATCAGGGATCACACCTTTATCTCAGAAACCCTTGACTAAATCTAGCCTTAAGCTATGGTTAACCCTAGTCTGGTGGTCTGATCACCTCTCTACAAAGTGAGTGTTGCCTGACCGGTGGATGCAGGCACAGCCTACTACTAGTCTGCTGGACGGTACTTATGGTTAGTTTGCTTTTGCCTACTGACAGGAAAGTAAAAGACATGACATATCATCCTAGTAGCTTTCAGAGGATAGTGACTAAATGTGGACTTACGTACCAGATAACCTGTGAAGTCCTTGGGGATCATTTTCTGTCCTAGAATGATTGTGTAGGAAGCCAAGGCACATAATTGAGGTAAGTAGGAAGTATGTGTCTTTGAAAAATCAATCAGAAGGATATTTTTTATCAATATTTGAGAAAACTTTGTATTTGAAACTCCAGAAGATCTTTGCAATAATTACATGGTGCTTAGTACCAACAGTTCTATGACTATGGTTTGCTCACTCCTAGAAAGAAGACATTAGCTCCTCGTAACCAGCTAAGCCAAAACAGCTTAGCTTCTGAGCACTGAACAGATGACCCTCCTGCTTAACGGGTCTGTATCACTGTTTGAGCAGGACTCATTAAGCCTGGATAACCAAACTGCACTGTAGATCTGTATAGCATCCTCTGTGCACCTACCAGTCACATCTGTGAGCACAGTGGGGATAAAATGATTTAAACTTGTTAATTCACAAGGGTTCAAAATTTGAGTTCATAAGAAAACAGGAGCCCTGTTTTACAAACTGACAGTGTGACACCTTCTCCCAGGGACATTAGAACTAAAGCACACTCAGCTCAGAACAAACAGCAGATGGCCCTTGGAGTGTGGTATGCTTATTTGGAAACAAATTGTGACCAGGGATACAAAAAATCAACAGTTTTTATCCAAATAAAAAGGTACAGAAGCAAAGAAACAGCTGGTAATAAACTGATTTATCTTCACTGAACTCAGTTCAGGAAGACACTTCCATTTCTATCAGTGGAGTCCTGGACACCAGAGTTTTCCAGGATTAGGGAAGGTTGCAATTAGAAGGGAGTATAGCCATAAATTGAGAAAAAAAATCTCTAAACAAAGAAGTTGCAAGCTATGGTCTGGAATATGATCCAATCAAATTAATTGTGGATTAATCAAAAAAAGTTTTGTTTTCATTGGAAAATATTAGACCACTTCAGTCTGATTTTGTTCCTTTAAAATATGAGGTTGTTTATGTGAGTGATACAGGAAAGTATATTTCTGACAACTCATACTGAAATCAAAATTTTCAATTCAAAATATCACAACTAGAAAACAGGACTTTATAGACAAGTATAATTTCAGGGAACAATCTACTTTTGGAATGTTTAGACTTGACGGCTGAAAAAAATCCAACAAAATTTAAAAATAACTTTAAAGTTTTCTTTACTTTCCCATTTATAAGGAATACATAGTTTTTCTCATAAACTCATAAAATCTGAAAGGGTATCAGCTGCTATATAAAAATAAAATATTAAATAAGTGTAGTCAAAGGATGTATTTTCAATGTTTAGATACTACTGAAGGAAATCTTAAATAAAAACTTTACCAAGAACTTGAAACAAACCAAAGTATTGATGAGATCAGCTTTAATTGGTGTTAATTTTTTAAGAGGGAACTGGTGCCTTTTGATTAGTGGAAGATAATAAATGGCCCATGATATTCCATGTTCCAGCTCCAATTTCTATAATGCTTCAGTGCACCTTCTGAACATTACAATCATGACAGGCTCTGTGCCAAGTAAGCAATGTGATCCTATGAAGATGAGGTGATGGTACAGAAAGAGGACAATTTCTGAGCTTTCATTAAGAAATAATGGTCTGATACTCCTTCAGCAATGCAGTAAAAGTAAGAAATCAGTAAGAACATACAGCTTTTACCCAAATAACTGATTGATAGATCTGCGGTAGGATCTCACAGTAGTTATATGTCCTGTAACTTGTTAGAGGCTTTAAATCTCAGTGCCTATTTCATTCATCACTACTTTTTCAACAGTTGGATCATATTTACAGCTCAATAAACTAAGAAGCTTTTATTATATTAACTTGAAAATTATCCTTTCCTGCAAAGATTTTGGGTTCCTATTAAAATTTTCTTTCTTTTAAAGAAGTTCTAAGGTAAGGGATCTTTTTCAATCCATAGATCGAACAGATTAGGAGCTGAAAATTATTCATTGAAATGCTCTGTGTTTTCTGCAGTATGATATTTACATAAAATACCAATGTTTTGGACCACTAAAATTCCATTGCAATGTCTACAGAAGGGCCAAATGTTGAAATGGAAAAGTGACAAAACAGATGTCTATGACATCTGCCATTTGTTTTTACTATGTTTAACTCCTCAAAGATGTATTTGAGTAAGTAGAATACATATTAGCATTAAGATTGCTTATAGAGTGCTTGTTGTGGTGTGTCTGCTATAGTAACATTTCTAAATAATATATTCTGTATGTCTCATCAGTGATATTATTATAAAGATTCATAAGCTACTACAGTGTTATCAACATTATCCGAAGAAATAACCTTCTGAGAAACCCTCCTGCATTATTTAGAGGAAATATCATCAAAATGAGGGAGTTTAAATAATCTTATTGGTCTTTTCTGGTGTTAAAAGTGGGAGAAGCAACTTTGATTAGACTATTTTTGGATGTGAAGACCAAAAGAAGGAAATCCTTCTTTCACTGAAAATATCAGTCCATTTACAACTAGGTGTTGTAAAGCAAATCTGAAGTGGAACAAGCTACCCACATTCTAAGATCTCAAAAACGCATTCTAGACTACTCACTCACAAATTCCTCAATTCCCTCAATTTTCTCAGTTGTTTAGAATAATACAAATCTATTTACTTTTAGCTCTCTTTACAAATTAAGATAATCAGAATATTCACATGACCTGGTCATGTTTTGAAAGAAATACTGTATAAGATTTGTCAGTATTATCTAGGTAAAATCTGATAGTCTAAAAAGCAAAGCAGTATTTTGTGCTGAAACAAAAATATCTCAGCGTTAAAGATTTAGAAACACATCTGTAAGAATGTGGACAACTTATTAGCTATTCTGCACATTTAACATGAACCCTATGAAATACTCCCCAAACTGCCAGGCTCCCTTCCCTTGTACTAAATTTCACCCTGTTTTAACTCTAAAAAATAGCTAAGATCAAAGAATAGAATAATTCCATCTGTTTTTTAGTTGCAACACAGAGAGAAAAAGACCAGTTCTTCGAAGAAGAAGGGACTAATCGTCTGAAAAGAACAGTACTTATTCAGTGTATTTATTAATGGCGTGGAAAATGTTGAGCAATGAGGTGACAAAAACTGCAAATTCTATTAAATCATTCCCGTTTTCACTTTTATGAAGCACCTCAGAACGATTTAACCAAACTAAGTATTTAGGCAATATGGTGACAGGTATGAATGGAAGTGGACATCAAGAAGAGCTCTCCAAACTAGAGAACAGCTAACAGTAGAGGCTACCATGCCTGAGCTCTAGTAACATCCCTGTGCTAGCTCTACCACTTCCCTACCACAGCAGGAGGAACTTATGTTCTAAGCCTTCTTTTTCACATATTTGTATTGCAAAGCAGTCACAGCACGGTTTCTGATCTGTTCTTATTAACTCTTACCAGACTGAGGGCAACTGAGGGCAACCTATAGAGAACTGGTTCACATTTTGTTACTTACATATTTTGACATTGCTTTTCCTCTTTACTATGCAAGGTTCTGGAAATACAAAATCTGCTTAAGAGACAGATTAGCCTGTGAATAATTACATTTGTTTTGTCAATGTCAAGGAGTACCATCCTTGTCTGGTAGACACAAAATATGTCATTCAGATGGAATACAGAAGATCTCTGAAGCTGTAATGAGACCAGATTATTTTTATATTAGGAAAGTAAGGTTATCCTGTCCTAATTATCTGATGCAGACCAGTATATCTGTAAGTTTCTGTGGAACTTTTGGTTCCTGCTCTCTATTGCCTTCCATAAGCTATCGTGAAAAATTATTGCAAGACCATGTTCAATTCTGCTGTTGAGGGTAAGTTCCTTTCATGGCTACCGAATGAAGGAAAGTGTGGCTGCCACTGAATAGATACAGCACTGACTCGTAAGAGTTAAAGCTGTATAAACCAATGTTATCTGTTCTTATATGTAGAGATTTTTTATAAAGGTATGCATTTTTACCCTTTTGTTTCTCATGCTATGAAATGAGATTTTTAAGATTAATCCAAAGAAACCAAGCTACAAATTAAAAGAAAAGGGATTTTTAAAAAATAGTAACTTATGTGTTATTTCAAAAGAAAAGCTGCAGTTTAAAGCAACTCTGATAAGTAACCATATAAGAGAAAGGAGGTCAGTGGGTTCCAGACAGATACCGTATAAAATGGGATGTTTATTCTTGTCAGTAAATGTCATTTTTATTTGTTGAGATCAATATTGTTCTCATTCTCTATAGTTATTACTTTTAGCATGGATGGGGGTTATTGTTTTACCATATTGATGGAGGTTTAGTCTAGACTGCAGTAGAAACTTAAATGAAGAGATAGAAATGATAGCTCTTTCACTGTTAGTCACAGACATGATCAGAAGGCCTGATGAGTAATAGGAGAACACCAATGATAAATACAATTATCAGCTCTGAAGTGTTAGGAAATGATAAATCTAAATCACATATTCTTGTGAATCTAACACATCTTATTGCATTGACCCTGACCACTAAAGATTAAACTTGCAAATAGTTTTCTAGAAGGATGTGTGAAGTCCATGCAGAATAAGCAAAGCCATGCAACTCATATCTATAATATATTGGTGAATTAATTGTTTGCTAACATTGTTTCTGAGAATTCCAGAGGTTATGCTGTGTTGCAAAGTAAAAAGAACAATTACGGGGTTGTAAGGTTTCTCCCTCTAACTCTATAGAATTAACCCAGATTTCTTCCACATGGGTTACCAGATTCTAGAGAAAAGCTAAAAACCGCTGTCTCTTCCTACATTAAACCACTTGTTGAATTCAACTCAGCATTCAGTGATGGAAAAGGACTCAGCTTGTCTAAGAAGAAATCTTCTGTTTCAAAACATAAAGTCTTTTTAAAAGGTAGGCTTATCATTCCTGTCCAACTGATTCACATATGCTTAAAACGTAAATCCTGAAGAGCAAGACAGTGGCTTTTTTATTCAAAAGAGGGAAGATATTTCTATCTCCCCTGCAACCTCTATCACACCAGTTCTAATACCACCACTCTCCTTTTCATATAGGCCAGTGGCCGGTGGGCAGAGAGGCCAAACCCTACTGCGTAGGTCAGTGCAACTTGATCTGCTGTCCACAAATTAAGAATCAATTCTGTCGCAGTTGAGGAGCACCCTCATGCTGCTTTCCCCTGCAAGAAAGAAGCAATTCAGAAGCTGAACTAGAACTCTCATTCACAACCCAGCCCTATGCTGCTCCTGGGAAAAAGTAGTTCCACGCCATCTCTTAATCAGGTTACCTGCTGTTAACTCTTAATCAAACTGGAATTTTTTATTCCTTTCTGATATGGAAGGAATTACTAGTACGTTAACAGTAGCCCTTGTTAAGGACAATTTTTGTGAATTCCACACAGCATGGTATGCTTTACTTTGAACTTTCTATAAAGACAGCACTAATTATATCTTATACATATTTTGATCTCAAGTGTATTTTTGAATTATAGAAAAATAAGTGTAAATGCTAAAAATAATTACCTTTATTTTTTTATCTACTCCTGGGAAAACAAAAAGATAACGTTTAAACCACACAACAGAACAACATGTTACCCAAAGTATAAAAAAAATGTCCAGTGAAACAATTTCTAGTAAAAATGGTGTGTGGCTTTCACCATAGATTAGGCTTTTGAAAAAAAATATTGTTTCTGAAGATCAATAAAAAGGCAGTCTTCCCTGCTGTCCTGTGCGTGTCTCCCCGGTTCAGGGGTGATCAGGCCTGGCTGTCTCTTGATACATCCCTGCTATTAGATTCCAAACATAATTCATCCCACTCAGTTGAGAAAATACGCCTCCGAGTGATAGAGAGCACCTAAGTTGTCTACCTACACTTTATCAAAATCTAGGGTAGCCAGACTATGTGTGTTGACTGATGAAAGACTATCCTGCCATGACAAAAGTTTACAGGTGTTTGTCACAAAGGCTCAATGCACAAGAAACAGGGTTACGACCACTTTGTCAGCTTGATTTTTACCAGTGAATTGGACTGAGATGAATAACATTCTGAAATGCAGTTGGATTGCTGCTCAAGGCAATCTTAGAATTTATTATTGTATGTGTAGAAGCAATTACAAGATTTAGTATCTGATTGTTCAGGCAAATATGCAGATTAGATAATAATGTTCTGCATAGTATTTGGGGAAAGAAGGAAAGAGGGAGACAGAGAAATAGATTCCATTCACAATAGGCAGGAATAGACTCATATTTTAGGGAGTAGTTTTTCTTTTATATACATATATAATACTTTGGCTGGTGTACATACTTTTTCTTTTAGGATAGAGGACTGTCATTACTCACTGTAAAATCTGAATCCTTCTTGCATAAAATAGGCTAGTAATAACTCTTACAGACTTCAGAGTGTCTTTGGCTCACTTACGCATATATTTAGCGGCCAAAAAGTCAGGACTGGAACAGCATCTCAGGGAACAGCTGCTCACTTCACATATTTTAAATCAGGATCGAAGTAATTTATTGATTTACAAATGACACTAATTAACTCATAATCAGTGAACTATACAGTCACGATCAATATCATCAGCAGAACATATATAAATAGGAACTCTGCACACTTATAAAATGTTAATAAACACCTATAAATTTCTAAACATCCTGATGGAACTTACAAAGTTGCAAGCACCATCCCACCTATCCTGGCAGTGCAAGTTTCCACACACCTCCAGTTGAAAACCTGGGTGCTCAGTCTTTCTGGGTTCCTGTTTGCCATTGCTCATTTGCTTGCTTCAGGAGGATTTCACTTTCCTGAG
>NW_010272870.1:19756-30486 GCF_000690775.1 Eurypyga helias | reverse complement strand
AGGAATGGGAATATTTTGATTTTTCTTAGCATTTTGGGGAGAAGAAAATATGTGCATAGAAACAGGCCAAAAATCATAAAAAGGATGTTCCCAAAAAAGCTGAGCAGAGTTTGAGCTATGTGTTTAAAATGGTCTAACAGGTTTCTCATATAATTACTTCCAGAAATATATTCCCTTCTTGGCTCCCCTGTATGAATGTATACATACTTACATGCATATATACATATATGTACATGCATGCACACACATACTACTATACATTCTTCATTTTTGTTGTTTATCTCCAGACAAAAGACAAACAGGGTTTTTCAACGTTCAGATGTGTAACCAATGTTGTTGATCGTCTGACTTCCATGATGTTGCCATTTTAGCATGTTAATACTGTATCTCCACATTATTTTTTTTCTCGACTCCAAACTTTACTTTCTTGGTAAGAGTGAATCTTTACCTTGAACATTTCATCTTTTTTTTTTATCTTGGACATAATCCTAGACATAATATTTTTATCTTGGACATAATCTTTTTTTTACTGTAAGCTTTACAAATGACTGTAGAGTTGTCTTGTGCTGAGTGCTACCAAATAGCTATAACTCATTACATAAACCTTGTCGAAATATGAGATTTTAACTTGTACCATCTATAAGACATGCATGGAAAAATGATATTTTCATCCCTTATTGATAACCCCATAGTTTTTTAAGAGTTATGAAAAAGAGAGAACTATAAATTAGCCTTAATCAACCAAGAGGAACAGCAGGAGACAGAATGCATATTAAGGTGTCAGAGCACATACTATCTTTCAGTTTGAAATAAATGGAAATGAACGTAACTTTTGCTATGGAATGAAAGATACCTTATTGCAACTTTGACAGAACAAGTTGTTTTATATGCCCATGAATAGACATGACAATTATTTACATGTGTCTTTACATTCCTTAAAGGTGTCTCTTCCATTTCACACATATATATTATTATTTACATTCCAATTAATTTGGAACAGACAAAATTTGGTGGAGTTCAGGATCGTCTGCAGCAGGCACAAAGCCACAAGCAGGATCGCTACCTTAGGCTTCAGAGGGCTTACTTCGTCCTCTTCAAGGACCTGCTTGGTCCTATCCCAAGTCCTGTGGGATAGGGTTCTATCTAACTTAAGCAGAAAAAGGAAGTATATAGAACATGGAAGAAGGGGCTGACCACTTGGGAGGAATACAAGAATGTTGTCAGAGGATGTAGGGATGCAATAAAGAAAACAAAGGCCTCCTTAGAACTAAACTTGGCAAGGGAGGTCAAGGACAAGGATTGTACTTGTTGAAGAACAGTGACTTCTGTGCTATATCTACTTGTATATCTCCAGTACCTGAGTCTACTTCTGTCACCACTGAGTATGTGCAATTGTGTTTAATATTGGGAAAAATTTTATGCAGTATCATTTAAGTAGCTAGTAAGTGTAGCTTCTTTAACTCACAAGGCAGGCACACAGTCTTTTTTCTGTCTCTCAGCCCTAAGCGCTTTCATAGTAAAGAATTTTTTCAGCTAACAAAATCAAACATTTTGGCCCTGTTGAATTGTCTGCATTCCAAGGAACTTGTGAAAAATATAGACTACATTAAAAACAAATAGTACTGCTTTCAGTTTATTAAATCGAGTGTGTGGGTAGCAGTATGTTTTAAATGTGAGAAAAATGGTGACTGTAAACCCACTTTTTTTTTTTATGGCACAATAAACACTTGCATGATGTTAAGTTAGTCAAATTGCATGTATCATAAGTTACATGATCAAAACATAAAATCGCCAGCCTTATTTAATAACATGCTGCAGAGTAACTTTTGATTAACGAGCTTCAGTTCTGTTCTGTAAAACAGAATCTGTGCTTCAACATTCTCAAAAACCAGCAATCCCTTTCCTTTGGAAAACCAATTTCTTATTAGTGGTCCTCTGAACTCCATTTTCATTAGAAGTAAAAGGCATTTCTTAGCTTTCTTCCAATCAGGATCTCCTACAGTGGATGTATTTTTCACAGATCTCTATCTGACAATATTTTTATTCAGTTGCACGTAAGTGAATGCTAAAATGCTTCTACAGGAAATAGTTTATGTATCAGATTCCTTATGCAGAAGAAATCATCAAAGCACTTTTTCAAGGTAATTTTAAAATAATTTTCTACTTTGACCTGTTTTGCACTCAGTGGGCCATAATACTTTACCTTAAATCTACTGACTACTGAATTTACCCTGGTGGAGCTCATGGGATAGGCAGAAGTGACATCTTGTTTGGAGAACCAAGAATTACTTCAGATTATGTTTATGCAGAAAAAATATTTTGAAAGATGGAAAACAAGTAACTTGTTGCAGGGCCAACACATGGTTCTCATTGTGGAACTACATTTAATTTATGAAGATCTGTTAATGCCTCAACCATTGTTATCTTCTGAACTGTCAAAATGTTACCAAAGAAAGGGAACATTGGGAATATATCATGGCAATGAGAAGGAATGGAAAAGCAGATAAGTTTAACTTCGTAATTTCTGATCAAAATTGTATTGAAAGATCTGAGTACTTTGATTGCATACTGACAGCTCGTACATTAATGCAGACACCATTGTGGTTTTTGCAAATAGAGACTTGGGGTGTTTTTTTTTGTTATTCTTCTTATTGTATTTAGTATTTTCTAGAAATTGATTTGTACACAATTTACTAATTTTTGGCTAATCTACAAATGCCATTACTGTATCTTTTCATGTGGGAGTTATCTGCCAGTCACTATGCACTTCCAGGGGCAATGGCTGCAGACTTATACTACTGTTGCATAATACTTACTAGGTATCTTAATTCATATGTTAAGTTTGTAACATGTTGAATTCAAAATCTTTTCTACAACACGACAAAATAATACAGATAGCTATCATCCAAAAATAAATCCAAAATCATGTATTTTCATTCAATCTTATTTTCATGTTTCCTTAGTAAAAAAAAAAATAATTCAAAGGTTATATATGGGTATCTACAAAGCCGTTAACACATTGTATACACATTTAATGCATCTCAAATAAAACTATTCATCCAGGAAAATACTTCATATATTTTTGTGTGTTGTTTCAAACTTTCTTTTCATACAGCTTAAGAATTCTTATTAATATAGATTTTATTTTGTACATTGAACAGTCAATCTAAATCATAAATCACTTGAATACAATATGAGTGCATCATACTTGAGCCTTCTCTTTTCCTTTGGCATCATTAGCCTTTCTTAGGGACCACATCCTTTGCAATAATACTGTATAACACTAAGATACATTTCAGGTATGGTTTAATGCAATAAAACAGTGCCAATTTAGTTCTGAAGGTTGCTTTAGGAGCATTTCATTCCTGACTGAGAAACTCTGGTTTACTGTGAAATTTGACAAAGACAATTACTCAGTTCCTTCACTAACAGGAGCCTGTTTGCAACAAAGCTACAGTGACTACTGAAGAAAATAAAGCATTGTACTAATTCTGATAATGCTAGGAATGCCAGCATATGTATAAAAAGTCTGCTTCTATTGAAATAATTTATTTTATTCCACATTACGGTTTAGGTGGAAATTATAGAACCTATTATCTGCCTAGTGGAAAGTTCAGATGCTTGTATACAGCAGATCAGGCTCATATTGAACTGTCATGTTCAGTCATAATGTACTTTTAGTACTAATTAAAGCAATACACATAAATAAGTTAACATTTGGGAAGCCCAAACCTTGGTCTTAACAGTACAATAAACATCTGCTTATAAACACTGAATCACTGGTGCTGGAAAAAAAAGGCAAGAAAATTATATTGGTACGTGTGTATAGCATTGAAGTGATATTTTTTCTGACAGAATGTAAAATATTAGATAATGAGTTTTTCTTGTATTCTTGGAGTTTTGTAGCTAAATAGCTACAATTTATGAGCCGTGTATTTAGCAAACAACAGTGAGATCAACAAGTAAGTAGTTAAAAGAGACCATCACATGAATCCACTCAGCAATAAAGTCTATTCATAATACATGCACAAGTAAAATTTAAATTTGCCTGCCTGATGGCAAGTGAGAACTGAAAAAACAGAGTTTGGTGATCCCCAGACTTTCACAATGATGAGCTGCAAGTCAGTAAAGTAATCTTTGGACAATTATGGTGTTAGCTGTTAACGTCATGTATGTTGTCTTAAGAAAAAAACAAAACTGACTTCACCTGGAGGGCTTCTTCCCCAGGTCACTGAAAGGGTACTAATTGTGTACAAGTCTGCATGCGATGATTTGATCCAAACCAGTTTGCTCCTTGCCACGTGGACTCCAGTTTTGCAGGGGTGTGACTGCACTTAGTTGATAGAAGTTACTGTGTAACTTAGATCTGAATTATTCTTACTTTGACACCAATGACAGGAAAAAGTACATCTAAGTAACTTGGAAAGTTGCCATATCGAGAGAAGTTTTTGGGTAGAAAACTTAAATTCATGCATTATATGAACAGAGTTTCATGGGGAATTTTCCACCTATTTCCACTACCATTGCACTTCGATTTTCTTAAAGTATATATTGTACTCTAGATTCTTTAATCATTTTTTGAATGGCAGTTCATTCATTTAACCAAATCATTGCAGTGGATTTAAACATCATCTTACTCTTGACTGAAGTATCTTAGTCATGCCAGGGCACTGCAGAGGTCCAAGTACTCAGATACAGTTGCTTTCGAAAATCTGCTTCAAGGAAATGTGTGATATTTTTAATCTCTATTTTAAAATCCAAAGTTCAGTTTCATCAAGACCTCCAAAACTGTGATACAAATGTCTTCTAAACCGTTTTAATCTACATGCTTTCTCCTTTCTCTCCTGGTACATCATACAGAAAATTCACAAATTCAGGATGAAAATGAGAGCAAGCATTCTTCATACAGCTGTCATATCTTTTTTTTGCACTAGACTGCTGTAATACCCAACACAATGCTTTGAAGAGATATCTGAGCAAGCCCAGATGCCAAAAGCAGTATAACTGTGTTATTGCAATACCCCAACTAATGTAACTACATTACTTCCACAACAGCGTCACAAAGTAGTACGAATGCATTGCATAAATATATTCAAGTTTAATATACACAGAGAATTCCAGTTAATCTAAAATAAATAACATATTTCTACTAAAATTGAATAGTTCAAGGTTTTAATGCATAGAACATACAGTCCCTGATATCTTTCAAGACTGAAAATTGAGTTTCTTATATCAGCCCGGAAGTTTTCCCTTACTCAGTGTGAATTAGCAATTTAAAGATGGCCCAGAGACAACCACATATACCACAGTCATTTCTGGGGTATAACCTAATGCAATTGTACACAGATTTGTGAGATATAATTCTCATTGTGTTCTCACTTTCAGTAATACACTCCTTTCAGCCTGCAGAAAACAGAAATATAAGTTAATGCTAAAGATAATTTAGCTCTTCAAAAGAGAGGATATGTGTATTTGACTTCAAATACATGCGCATGACACTTTATGTAGAAAAAGAGTAAAGTACAACAGTCTATTCTAAGATATAATGTAAACATGGAATGCATACCAAATCTGAGGGAAGTTGACCCAAATTAAAGCAGTCATTCTTTTGTTTTGCGATTCTAGGATTACAAAGAGGGAACTAAGGAAAATGTTATGAATCTTCAGGAAAAATAATATATATATTGAGTAGGAAATCCAGATTTCCTGAGTGGTAATTTTAGAATTTTTCCTGAAAGAAAGAGGGAAAAACCTGTTAAAAGTCAATGATTTTCTTAATACTTTCTCTCTATATTAAGTAAGGCTGAAAAACACCACGTTTCAGATCTTGGCAGAGATACGTGCAGTGCTTGTATTCTAACATAAACTGAATAATAGGAATATTACACTACAAGCTCATTATCTTTGTGTCTAAAACTTTGAAAATAATTTAAAAAAATCCTTCATAGATCTAATACTACTCTGTCTTTGGTCCTTTGGAATGTAAAACTTTCCTCGGATCATAAACTTGTCCACTTTTTATGCATAATATAAAACAGAAAAGAGAATATTATCCTAAGTTGGTTGAGACATTCTTAAACACCATTTTGCTGGTTAAGGAAAATTCATATTAGAAAAAAAGATATTAATAACAGGCTATCCTGGATAGTGGTACATTATACACTTTGTCTCAGCAAATAAACTCCAAATTTATGTAATCTGTAGGCTACATTCTTTTATCTTTTTTAACACTTTCTATATTCACATCAATTTTCCTTTTTTAATGAAACCAAAGGTATATCCTTTAAAACCCAGTATGAAAGGTATGGGAACTCTAGTAAATGGAAGAAAATTATTATTTATAATCTATTTTTAATAAAATGTGATATGCTATCATCACAAAACTGGTCAAAAAGGAAATGCATTATTTTCGTTGAAAATATTTTTTAAAATTCTCCCTTGTTTGGCTAGAGATGTATGTGTGATGAAAATACCAAAGATTTTATGTCAGCTGTTCAATGACTCACTCAGAATGACAGCTTCTTTATACCAATGATAATGTGAAAATTGTCCCTGACCTCCAAATCACCTCTGAGAATGATGGCATCAGTAGCACATTTGTGAGCTGCTGAAGACCAGGTAAGCAATCACTGAATACACCCAGAGAATTCCAAATAATGAACCCCAGAATTTTGTCAAATGTACCAAGAATTCAAGAAAGCTGAAGAGCCTCTCTTTTCTCTTCCTTTGGAGTAGGATTCAATTCTATGCTCAAATGTTTATGCCATGAATTGTCAGAGTGAACTTCACACTGTAATTCCTATCTTGTTTAGAAAAATCCATAAAAAACAATGAACACAGGTTAGATAATGCTGTTATAAGCAGCTAGCCTGACCTTAGACATAGAAAGAGGCAGGTCTGGAGTGAGTGACTAAACTACATAATTTATGGAACAGAGAGAAGTGTTTCATGGGGTAAAATGAACTGTTTAACTTTCCTTGTAAAAGTTTTCTCTCTGTTGTAGTTTTTGTGAAGCTATTCCTTATCTTTAGCAAAATACTAATATTACAAATGTAGGTAAATAATTACACCGATCTGTAGAAAAAAAAAATTATCAAAGGATTATGTGATTAACTGATACTACCATGACTACCATATATTTTATGTATTTAATGTTGTAGCAATACTGGCACTGGGTATGCATATCTCTATATTTTTTAACTTACAGCCTTTATAATCAAGATATTTGTCTTTTCATAGTGTAAACACTTCTATTTCATGGACTAGTTGCTATTCTAACCCAAGAATAACACAACTGAAGTAAAATTACAGCAGATGTTTTCTGCTTCTTTGGTGTCTGTTTCAATACCTATGACTACTTCATCTAACTGATCATTACTCTTCAAGAATAGAGACCATCTGATGTTAGATTTGCTGTTAGATAAACAGAGAAAGAAAGGAGTTAAAGAAGTGTAAAAAAAGAAAAAATAAAAGAAAGAAATATATCCTAGAAAACCCAGAAAGCGCTAGCTGCAACACCATCACCATATTAAAACTACCAGAAAATATTTTAAAGAGTAAAAATTTTGTAGGACTAGATCTGAATTCTGGAAGAAGGGAATAATAGGAGACAGAGGAGCTATGAACAGAAAAATATCTGGCAAAGCCACCCTCATTGAAAGACCACCTACTCTCAGTGGTGTATGTGCCAAGGAAATGTTGCAAACATTTGATGGACAAAGTATTTTCAGTTTTGGTACAGGAGATATGCATGGGACTTGCAAAGCAACAGAAGTTGACACTGAACCACATGAAGACTGAAACTGATGCTAGCAAACCTCTCCTTGTTTCTGGCATATGTAAGTCATCTGCTACAGCTATTAGACATCATCTGTTGGAAAACAGTACCAAAAATACCACCAAACTCCTCGCCTCTTCTGTCCTTTACTACCCCAGTTAACTGACTTTGTATCCTTCAAATCAATGTGAAGATGAAAAGAATAAGACTGAAAATGTTATGAGGGGAAGGGGATTTTTAAACCAAGGTTTTAAACTTCAACTTCGTAAGGAATGACAGACTCCAGGCTGAGGAATTATTCTTGGTTGTTTGAGAGTTAGCTGATACAATCACACTGAGCCGACTTTCTTCCTCGTAACATACAACAGGAACATATTAGGAAATTATGACCTTTTTTATTTCTGTCTGTAAAGCACTCATATATTTTCTAGCTACTGTGAAAAAAAATGACTTTATCCCAGCCAAAACCAGCACATCTATAGACAAAAAAGGTCTCCCTGACCAACTTTGCTGTGAAAACATGCTGTTATATTATGGGATCAACATCTAAATTCTGCAAGAAAGTCACAACCAGATGCACTTCAATGTCCCATAAGAATCCAATGAGAATTGTGAGGTACTGAGTTCATAGTTACTGTAGGTGTAATCCTATGCTGCGAGGAAAAGTCCAACCAATACATTTATTTTTGTGTAGACTGCATCAGAGAGCAAGGCACAGTTTCTACATTCAGTAATTTTCTCTGCATGGGAGTAATGGAGAATAATTAAAAGGTACTATTTACCCTAGAAAATCATTACTTATTGTCTTTCATGTGATTGTTTTCTGTATTTACAGCAAAATACTATATTTATCCTAGTGACATCATATTCTGCCAATGTGCACATTGAAGATCATCAATAACTGGATTGTTGGTAGGAGGAAAGAATGTTTAGCAATTTTCTATGCCCCTAAAAAGAAGTGCTACTTCATATGTACTGGTAATTATCAGGTATTACTTGTCTAGCTGAGGTCAGAGTTAGGCCAATTAACTTACAGATTTTGGACTAAAAAAGAAGATGATATAGACAGCAATCTCAAATTTCAAAGCTCAGGAAATTATTCAATCAACCCAGGCCATTCAATCCAGTCTCTTTTGCAGTGTCCAGTACCCTAAATGTACATTATGCCTAACATTAATATATATATACACTATGTTATTGAAGTTGAGACACACCTACCCTGTTAAATTCCACATCACGTTATTAAGATGCTCATTTTAGGACATCATAATGCATTCTAGTTTATGTCAGTTTATCAATGGTCCTGCCAGAGTCCAAATTGAGGGATAAAGTGGAAATGTAAACCTATTCTTCTATTTTCACTTACTTAAAAATGTAGGGTTTCTACCATTACATTCCCTGAGAAACAAAAGATACAGAAGTAATCTTAAACCTTTAAATACTTAAGTAGCACAAAATAAAAATAAATTCTCAAATTTATACTCTCAAACAGCTTTCCATAAATAGTGGCATTCTGAACACCTCGATCTCACTGGTAGTTTTAGTTGCTACCCAAATCATCGGCAGTGGAGTATGTCTGCTCCTAAAGAAATCTTTTCTTTTGATAATATTTTCTGAGCAAACTGCCTCCTAGGTATGATCCAGTGGAAAAGAATGAAAATCAGCACACAGTTCTGTGTTGTCTTGTACATTAGAATGCCTTTTTTTGAATTATGTCTTTTTGTTTATTGTAATACCAATGCAGAATAGAAATAAATTGATTCTATGCTGATATAAGACTTCGTGCCCGCTTTATTGTTCATTTACAACATTGCAATCAGGAATAAATGTCTAAATCTGAAAATCAGACTGGTTAAACCAACTTCACTTCAACATTAAACTAGTTTAATGTTACCATCTCTGAGTTTTATTAGTTTCATTTACAGAAACTCACCTTCTAGTATAAATTGTTCTAAAATCTAAGGAATAAAAATAGTGCCATTATTATTTTCACTCTGGTTACAGCAAAGAAGAGATGCTTGAATGACCAATTAATGTGTTGCTCCAATAATTCTTCAGCAGTCCAGAGTGAGACAACTCTGTTTCATGAACCATACAGCTGTTTTAGTCGGGTTCTATGTCCAAGCTAATGAGCCTGATGAAAAACAACTTATCTGAGGTATAGCATCTTAATAACAGCTTCTAGATGGTTTATCCCAAGCTGGCTAGATACTCACTCTGAGTACCTTTCACTGGTAGTAAGAACAATCTTTCCTAGTTTAGGAGTAATTTCACAAGAATCAGCACATGAGTCACTGTCTTACAGCTATCAAATTTCCTATCTTTATAAAAAGACATTACTTTTTTTAATCCAAAAGTCATATAAAAGTATAACAGGCTAATTTGAATTTTAGGAAATCACAGCTGAAATGTCTCCAATTTTCTATTAACTTTCATAGTAATAATTCTTTCAAGACATGTTTAAAGCTCTGCATAATCACCAGATAAACTGATGTATCTGCAATTTCCTTCCAGAACTACAGGCACTGTGCTTAGTTAGCCTTCAGTCTGACTTACAACTTCTCTGATTTGTCTTCAGTATGATGCACCAGGTCTTTTGTAGTTCTAGAACAGCAATTCTCTGTTATGACCAAGCTGGGTACAACCATCTTGGCTTTGTTTCCACCTTGGTGTGATAACACCCCATCCCTTTCCCTTGCAGAATTGCTACCCTTATTTAGATTCAAGGCAAACAACATAGTTTTACTTCTTAAATATTTAGTTTGTGCCCTACTATCACCATACAAAGATGGCTGTTCTTTCCCTTGATCCTTTTTCACTTATATCACTAAAGAACTTCCTGTACCACACCAAGTTTATGTAGCCTGTCTAAAATGTGTGAAAACAAGCCTGTAAATGATACCCATTATGACAAAGAGCTTACAACTAACTAGTTGAGAAGTCACAGCAAGCG
>NW_010272870.1:0-19571 GCF_000690775.1 Eurypyga helias | reverse complement strand
ATACTACTGCTGATCCCTAGTGACAGACAAGCAAACAAATGGACTCTGAGTAAAGAAAGAAAGGACATTGTGGGACAGATCAGACATCAGATCAGTGATTGCAAATTAGAGATAACTGGAATCAAAATGAATGATGGAAATGTCATTAGTGAGAAAGAGGAAGAGCTAGCAGGGAACATAACCTTAGCAATACCAAGAGCAATTTTATTTTTATCAGGAAAAGACATCAAGCTGGCAATTACACTGATCCAAAGAACAAAAGTGTGATTTATCTTCCAGTGGCAAGGATATTTAGTGTAAATCTGAGGGTGAAAATGATTTTTAAGAGAAGTCCACAATATGTACGAGGTGTCCTTCATGTGAAGACAGATGATGCTGCTGTATTCTCCAGTGAAATGATTCAAGGACAATAATGCTGAGCAGCGTATTAAAAGAAAGGAGTGAGGAGGATTACAACGATCTGGGTGGAATTCTTCAAATCCTTAGAGAAGATGGTAAAAGATGACAAGATACTAAAGATCACTAGGCAACAAAGGAAAAGAACTCTGTAAAACTATCAGGAATTTAGATGGCATGGTTGCTGGTAAAAACAATTTATGTTTTAATCTCACACAGACTAAGTTCAACACACAAACCCTCTTCAGCCACTGTCAGATTTCTCCTGAGCTATTTACATGCTTTGTCCATTTCATACCTTTAAATTCGTACCACACCATCTTTTTATGTCATGGCTTCACTTTGTAAAGGTTGTCTAGCAGTATTTATCTTTTCTGTTATGAGCGTTGCCTCTGTGGGAATATGAAGTCCTTTCTCTGACTGTTGATTACAAAGGAAATAAATAACAGAGCCCATTTCATTCCAGATAGGATTTCTGATCAACACCAGAACAGTAAGAGTGATAGCATGTGTTTTTTCATACGAATTATGTCAGTATCTTCTGCAGTGTAACTCTGGGAACCTGGTGAACAGTACCGTCTGATGGATTCATTACAGAAGACCAAAAGCAATGTGCTCACTCATTTCTCCAAGTCATCTGATGCTTTTATTTGTCTCCCCTGGCTCACCATGGTGTGCTTGAGGACTACCAGTTTAGAAACCCATGGCATAAACTCTCAGGTAAAAGTCATGAGCGGAATTGATCAATCTGTCCCTCCTAATGTTAGTTTTTGAATGATGAAGGTGGTCATAGAAGTGATCTGCACTATGTGGTGTATTTGTTGTGTCATTTGCGAGATAAGAAGTTGTGCTCTGGAATTCATTACTGGCTAGTGGAAGGGTTTGATAGGTTTTTCCCATTAGGCTAATATTTGATTTTGTGAAGTTCAGAGGCAGTCTGCATCGGGGGAAAAAAAAAAATGGATTTGTGTCTATTCCAGTGAAAGTTAATCTGTGTGAAGAAGCACCAAAAAAATGGAGAAGTAGTGAGGGAATAGTTCTGCTGGTACACACCCGGGATAAGGCCCTTTCATGTCATAGGGGCCTAGAGGCAGCCTACATTCTTTGGATAAGTGTATCCAAAATAATCATTTGCACATACAGGAATTATTCATGTGGCATGGAATAACCACAGCAGAGCTAAATTTAAGTGCATAATTCTGGGAAATCATCTAATGATGCTTCAAATGTTCAACTCAAGACAGTTATGTGCCAATCAAGGAATGAATAATTGCTCTCTAAAGCACTGAATGAGCCTCATTAGATCCAGAACATTGTATACATAATCACATGCTTAGATATTCTGACAAATATCTGACAAATTAGGGTTGATATTTCCCGACTGGAAAACAGCAAATAAAGCAGTTGGCTCACATCTTCTCATCAGGCTATATAGAATGGGAATTTGCATTACTTTCTCCTCCTCTCTGAGAGATGAAGGAGAAAAAATTCAGTCCATAAGGATGACCAAAACAGCTCTGCAAGTGACTTACTCTGTAATTCTAGTAACGATTTTCTCTGCGTTGCATCAATCTACGTTGACACAGATTGTTTTTCTAGTTAACTTCTAATATCAAAGAAATAAATACAAAAGGTTAGGTGCAAAAAGTTCTCAATGTGCTAATAACAAAACTTGACTCTATACTAAAATCCTTGTGCAAATCAGTAATAAAGTTATATTTGTTTACCCTTTTCATGGATCCGCAATATCTGTATATAAGAATGCAACTACTCCTAAATATTTTCTTTTCTTCAGTGGAAACATAGAGACAGTATTAGAAATAACAGTTCATATTTACACTTGAAGAGTGAGGAGGAGAAAATATGAACGCATTGTAACAAAGGATCAGAGAGGAAAGACAAAGACTGTCAGAAAGACTACGCAGAAAAAATTCAGGCTGTGCTGAAGAGGGCAGAGAAGAAAGAGAAATGTTTTACGTATGGAGGAGCATGGGCATGCTTTTTTTTTTGTTACTATTTTACTCAGATATACTAAGGCCATTTTCTCACATGTCTAAAAATATTTCTTGGACAATTTTCATTACAACACAGTCGCCAGACTTGCAGGTACACACCACGGTTTTTAGTGTATGTCTCCTGGGTTTCCACTTCAGCTTTAGTATCTTCACTATTACCACTCCTTAGCTGAACTCATGTTCTTCATATTTAATCAGATTCCATTTAGCCTCCATCACATGTAATTTCAAATTACATGGCTATCTTGTAATGCAAGTTGTTTTTCTTAAATTGGGAAAAAAAAAATGAATTCTGCAATGGAGTTGTGCCCAGAGCAGATGGACACAAGAGCACTTGTAAGTGTTCAATTATCACCTGCTGAGCCACAAAGCCTGCATTCATCTGATTTAGTGTCACTTATTTTAAGTAAGGCAGGGAAGGGGAAGAATGTGTCCTTTCTGTGATTAAACAGAAACAGAAGAAACAATTCAGGGATGTTTGTTGGTCTTTGTTTCCAGTATTTAAGAGGAACAACTAAAATAGCATTCCCATACATCCTCTTCATTTTTAAGCAGTCCATATTTTATCCAGATTTGTTTTTCAGGTAAGAACACAGCATAGTTATATAATCCTTATTTAGTAGTCTGGTTACCTTCTGAAATAACTGAAGAAGCTCAGTGGTTCCTGGGTGCCTAGTGCACTGCAGCCACATTAAAAATAGACAACATACAGAAATTGTCTACATTGCTCTTTGAGTCTTTAGATCTAAGCTTTCTTTCAAAGGCATCAGTTGAAGTTAACTGGTTGGGGCTCAGGACAGAGTTACTGCAAAGAAGAACAGTCATTTATTTTAAATGAAATTTGGAATAAGCGAAATTAAGGTCATAGTCTTATTTAGTAGAGCTAGTAGAACATCTATGTCTGATTAACCCAACACTTGGTTTGAGTGTCACATAAAGCTTCTCCAAAGAACTACAGAGCTGAACCATTTAGCTGAAGATGTATTTAGCTGAAGAAATCAGCCAGCACAAATGTCACAAAACTAAGAATATGGAGTTGTGGCAGGTATTCAGCAAAAAAAGGAGAGAAAGTTGTGTTATTTTATCTCAAAAATCATTCATATTTGCTAGGAGTTGCCAAATCTAATAGCCCAACAGAGCTGAAGCTTCCACAGCCCCATCTCCTCAGGTCCAGCAAGTAGCAAAGCATGTATTCCCAACAGACACATGTATGCGCACACGTGCCCACACAGGATCATACAATAATAGAATAATGCAGGTTGGGAAAGACCTTTAAGATCATGTCTAACAGTAAAAAAACAGGCATATGCACAGCCAGCCGCAGACGTCACCACAGACAGACAAACGCAGAAGGACAAACAGCACTAATGGCCTCATCCTGTTACTTTTTCTGGCTGATCAGGATGAAAGCCCGTTAGTGGGAAGTATATGCAGGAACATACATATATACAGTATGGAACCCTCCAGTATCTGACCTTAGACACACACTCTACCCTGGATCCCCAGTCTTCCCAGTTGTAGGCGCTTGGACATGTGAGCCCCAGAGGATGCAGCCACCTTCCAGCTGCTGGCTCTCAGACACACACACACTATGGCTCCCTCCAGCATCTGGCCTTAGACACCCAGTAGACCCCATAGCTGACACCTGGGTTCCTCGGTCTCCCAGTTGCCTCATGCACAGATACAGAAACGCAAACAGATCTCCCCAGTAGCTGGTCCAGATGCATCACTTTACCAGTAGTCATCCCTCAGGGTCCACGGCCTCTCCAGTTGCTGGCCTGGACCTCCTCATCTCTGCAGCAGTGGACTCAAAAACCCTTGTGTCTCTCCACGATCTGGCCCAGACTCATGGTAGCTATAGTGCTTGGCTCCCAAACCTCTTCCCCTGTTTGCTGGTCTGTCTAGCTTGACGCTGGCTGTGATCACGCAGTGACATACCTACCCACACAGGTGTTGGCACCAAAGCCAACACAAAGTGTGACCAATGGCCCCACTGGTCTGTCTAGCTTGACGCTGGCTGTGATCACGCAGTGACATCCCTACCCACACAGGTGTTGGCACCAAAGCCCCTGTGACCAACGGCCCCACTCCAGTTGCTGGCACTTAGACCTCCATACACACATAGGCAGACAGAATAGAGTCCCCTCACCCAGAAAAAGTTGGAAAAGGCATTAAATGAGAAGACAGAACAGACTGGAAGGATCAGTGCAGAGCACAGCCAGATAAGTGTATTAACTACCAATCTGTTTACATATGATCAACCCATTGTCACTTTCTTCCCCTCTCCACCCGCTCCCCCAGGCCTGTTCCTTCCCAATCCACCTTGATTGTTGCCTTTTTACCACCTCTGGTGTTTCCTCTAAACATCTCATAATAGGTCTACAATCCCCAGATGTTTTTTCCCTGCGCCCCATAGTGAGCCCCATACCTGTGTAGGTTGCCAACTCTCTCAGTCCAAAAGGTATTCCAGAGAGCTTTTCTGATGATACCTCTTGAGAGGTGTCACCTCAACCCTGATGCTGATGCTCCCCTGGGACAGCCCTGGGAGGAGGGGCTGAGGAAGGGGCTGTGTTATTTGAAGTCCTACCTGCTGTTGTGCCTCTGTGCTCTTCTGTGCCCTTGGTGATGAGCGTTTAATCATGTTTCCTAATGTTTACATCAAACAGTCTTGATACAAAAAAAGTAAATGCACCTAAGATGTATGTAGATTAAACAAATTTAAGGGGGATGATCTATATTTCAAAATATTGTGCAGAACAACCTAGGCAGTCTTGAGTATTAAATTACTTGAAGTGTAATAAGATAAATTATAAAGACATGCCATAGTGACTGATGTCCACTGTAAGCCAGGATTTTTTTGTTGTTGTTGGATAATGAGTATCTTTTCATCACACATTCTCAACTGTTGGTCTTCACCTGTAAACGGAAGCCCCACAGATCTTTATGAAGAGCTAAGATATGAATAAACTACGGTCAAGAGCCAGCAGGTCCCATTCCAGCCTGTATCAAAAGATCCTTTTTCACATAAGACCTTCTGTTTCAAAGCAATTAAATCAGAATTAAGATGGTCCATTACATTTTATTAGTAATGTGGCATGTGACTGATAAACATTCTAATGAAATGTATGCTATGAAATAATGAAATCAATAAGAATTGTGGTTCATTAGAGACAGCTTTAAGAATAAAAATATTTGATCTTGAAGTTTGACATGATCAGCTCACAAAAGAGGATAAGACATAGTATAATTTGTCTCCCACAGAATTTAAACAAAATCACATACTTCATTACTTTTTTAGGCACACAGAAAAAAAATACAATTAATGCTTACATGGACTCAGGTTATATCAGGTTCCACAAAAAAGTCCCCAGAGATTGTGTCCCGATAACGAAGAAATAAAGTCACAAAGATGACAAATTCTAGTGTTTGTGAACACCAAAATAAGTAACATTATTCATAACATTTCTTCTATTTTTGTTTCACTTATCTTTGGTCCTATAGTCTTCCAGGTATGATTTAATATATCTTAAAAGTGACTTCTACAATAAATTTATGTTATTTTTCATTAAAATATGCAAAAATATACTGTTCTTTTTGTTCTGATAATTTGGACTTTCCTCTAATACACACTGACATCCAGTGACTTTGAAGTACCACTGAGACTTTCAGGATACTATATACTTATCATGGGAATAACTCCTAGTACACACTCTTTTTTTTGTCATGTAACCTTCTATTTTCAAAAATATCATCACCAAATTCCTCATTTTGAGTAAATAAGACTGTATAGAAAACATGTATGATAGTTCAAAATTTAATATTTTAGGTCTTGGGAAAAAAGCCATGGTTCATAAGGGCATGATAAATGGTTTATATGCAGTGTGTATTGCCATTGTCACCATAACATTTAAAAATAGTTGAGACTGGTGGCAGAAAGAACTTGCAAGGGATTAGGAGGTAGGCAATCAGTTTTTCAGTAGGGGACTTTTTCCTCTGTCAGTCACCCTTTACAATGAATTATTGGATGAAATTGGAAATGAGATTACCGGTGCAATGAGAAAAAGTCAGGGTAGGTTATCATAACCCATTCTGGTCTTGAAATTAAGTCTATATTTTGAAAACTTAGGCAAATAGTTACGCAGTGTCATCTAGCCTATGTGCTGGTGTAGAAGGAAAAGAACATGAAATTTACTGTAATTGAATTGTTTTCAGTGAATGGAAGAAAACAGCTGGAAGGCTCTGTAGAAACATGTTTACTTTTCATACAGACAAGTGGGAAGAGTAGAAGTAAGGGCACATCGGCATGTCGGAGGGAATGTACAGCCTGAGGCATTCACTGTTTCAGGTTTTCCGCTGTCCTTACCAATCACTTCTTGACACTTAGGAAATTCCATTCTCCTTCCTAATTTTCAGCAAACCCAGGCCAATCAATTAACCTTTGTTCTGGCATAGAGCACAAATACCTTTTTGTCTTCTACACAAAAGAACATATGAAATGCTGGTTTGGAGAACAGTGAGAAATATTTGTTAATGCATACATGTAAAATTTCCAAAATGACCCTCCAGTTTTATTTGCTTTTTCTGAACATCCCTGGCCTTACATTCTGCAGTGCTTGTCTGCACTATATTGCTGCATCAATATGAGCAATGTCAGAAAGTAGTAATACAAATAAAATGGCTAAAAAGATCCTTAAACACTTTAAAATGTTGAAATATTAATGTGAAGAGGAAAAAAATGATCTAGAGTTTAGCCTTGGGAAGCAGTGAAACTTCAAAGAAATTGGTGGGTTTAGCCACAGGTATTTCACAGTTTTTAATGCCTCATAAAATGTGTGAGTTTAAGGTATGTGCTTCAGGTGATTAGATTCCTGAAATTAAACATTCCTATCCATCTGAGAAACAGCCCTTTAAGCACAGATACATACGTCCCATATTGCAGTTCACACCCAGCCATCCATGAAGTAACTGAAGGGGGTGGGAGTGAGAAAGATGTGCCAAAACAGACAATCCACCAGTCGAAATTATGGCACAGGTTTTTTTTATAGATATGCAATAATGCTCGTTTTTCCAAAGGCTAAGGAATATTTTTCTTAACGATAAAATGTCCGCTTTAGCTTATTCTTTGGCTGCATCATTGCCATGAGAGACTCACTGTAGACAGTGTGCTACGTTTCAGCTGTGTCCATCCCACTTAGGCACTTTTAAAGGTATTTCAAACGGTGTTCACTGTAATGCTAGTCAGCCAACAGAAATGCACAACTTTTTATCTTCCTATAAATGAGAATGGTATATTTTCACCTTAACCTATTCACTTGGCTAACCAAACTGATATTTAATTATCTATTCAGAACCAGTGTCCTAATTAGAGCTGCACAGAGCTATTCACACGTTGAACTTGAGTGAACAAGTCTCTCACTGTTTGCAAGTTTATTGCCATTAGCCCAGTAGGTTTGCTCTTCACCACAAGACTCAGTTCAACCATTATGCTCCAGAGAAAGGAGAACCGTGAGAATACTAACACTGATACTACTGCACTTACCAAGAGCCCACTGTGCTTTTCTCTCCTTTTGAATAAGCTATTAAAGTAAAAAAAACTAGCAGATCCAACCAACACTTAGGCAGTTTCACAAAAAGTGTATTAATGAAAGAATGAAGGAGCTTTAGGGGGAAAAAAAGAAAGAATTATTGAAGCAACTTAAGATAATGGGATGCTAATTAAAGAGGAATTATGGTAGAGATTTTATAATACCTCTAACACTGGCATTAATGTTGACTGCATCCGGACTGAAACAAGCACAAGGAGCTTAGGAATTACCAGCAATTAGGAACCAGCTACTGCCACTCCCAGGGAGCAGCATGTTTCTCTGTAAGCAGGTAATACTCAGGGCATGTAACAGAGGCAAATCCTACCCTAGACACTGCTCAGTGTGATTACTCTGTCACTGTCATGGCACTAGATAATTAATTATACAGTCAGCACTCCCTCTTGCAGGAGTCTTAAGTGTGTGACTAAAGTGTAGGGCCTCAGTCTGAATGGATGTTTCCAGGGTCTAACTCTTGAATACACTTCCTCACCTTAAACTGCACAATGCACTTTTAGACAGCTGTGACAACTTCTGAAAGGCCCTAGAGATCTTGGTGCCTGTACGAGTCGAATTATATCATCAAAATTAGCATGAATAACAATATGCTTATATCTAAAAAGATCAGTCCCAATGCAGAATGATCTAAATAGCAAAACATAATGCATGATAAATATGGAAATAATGACTAATGTTTAAATATATGTTGATTTTTTAAATTATTCATTTGAACCCTTTTCTTGTTTTGCCTTTTTTACTGACCTACGGAAAACGACAAAAGCTTCAGACAAAGCAAGTATACTTTATCTCTAGTTTGGTATGGTTAGCAGAAAAACACTCAAAAGCTAAATGGATGTTTTCTTTTAATTAAAATAAATAAAAGTGCTTGGTGTTGGGAATATAAGAGAACTTTTAGCCTTGAACAAAGTGTTGTGACTGGGTTACACACCTGAAAAAAACAGGTCTTGTGAAAGTACTAAGTTTGCTGATACAACTTTAACAGACTATAACACATACCCAAATTAATGTAAACATTGCCAAACACAATACCTAATAAAATACTGTACTAGACATTAGAAACAAGTGAAACTCATATTCTTTACTACTCAAAATACATTGATGTAACATACGCAGTGAAAAACCACAGGAAACCAGTGAAATTGTACAGCTGCATGTTTATGCAGTTTAAAAATATGCCCTTCTTGGCCCAGATTTGTCTCTTGCATTGCATCTTGCACATCACTGGAACAGGTTGCCCAGAGATGTTGTGGATGCCCCATCCCTGGATGTCTTCAAGGCCAGGCTGGATGTGGCTTTGAGCAACCTGGTCTAGTGCAAGGTGTCCCTGCCCATGGCAGGGGGGTTGGAACTGGATGATCTTTAAGGTCCCTTCCAACCCAAACCGCTCTGTGATTCTATGATCACTACAGAAGACCAATGGCTGAACACTGTGATAAGCAGAAATTGATTATGGACTGAAGAGGAAGGCATATTATAAATTGTATAGTTAGCCTGCCCCAGAGGTATTTTCTTTTCTGAGGTTCTGCTTATTCCAGTGCTTCTAGGGAGGGAGTCAGCTGCCTATTCCTGCAACAGCAAAGACATAATGATAAAAAGGGCTCGAAATAAAGGAATGTAGAAAATGCTAAGTGATCTGTACAATCAGGATGTGATTTCCTGAGGGGCTAAGAGGCAAGAAAGTCAAGGTTATATTTTAATTCTGTTCTGACCCATTCTATTCTTGGTTTTCTATTATTACCTCTTCTTGAAAGAGAAAATGCTAACATGTTGAACAGACTAAAATAGGAACACTAGGCCCTAGATCACTTATTGCCTGTACTGATACCTAAGATCATTTGCAAAGAAAAATCATTATCTAGCGGTCTTTTTTAAGGTTCTGACCTTGGTTACGCTAAAGTGCAGACACCACATCATTTCAGGAACCTGCTCCTGCTTGTTCCCACAAGATCTATTTCAGAAAGATAAGCAAGGTATCTCTATTTACATGAGCCTAATGATGCTACTGTATTGAATACTATGCAGTATTAAAGAGACTGTAAGCGTCTGACAGCCCAGTGGTGGAACAGGAGATAGCAGCACGGTATAATAAAGATCACAGAGGCAGACAAAGACAGATGACGCCAAAATGAATATTTCAGAAGACTAAGGAGCATAGATAGGAGTCATGACTTCTGGCATGGAATTACACAAAGGAGACAGCAAAAAAGATTTAACGTCCATGCAAAAAGGAAGAGGAAGGACATCGTTGAGTGCACACACAGGGAAGGAGATTTTTTTAAAGATTTTATTAAGATCAGTGATAAAATCTCAGAGGGAAAGAAAAACAAACCCAAAGCCTACACTTCCATCTAAATTTATTCAGAGGAGAATCACCTTCAATACAGTCATGAGAGGGTCAAGTAGGAGACCAACCTTTTGGATACTATTATACAGCTTCCCCAGTATGGGCGTGTGTAGGAAGAAGAACTTTTCTAAAGCACAGCCAAAACCTAATGAAAATGCCATCCTAGAAAGTTGGTAAGCTAAAACATAGGGGTACGTTACTGTTATAGACATGTAGTCTTACGAATGAGAGGTGTAAGAACAAGAGGGAAACCTGTACCAGGTATCAAAGGTGTACTTTTCCACAAGTTCACGGAAAGGATAGAGATTTGTTAGGTTTCCTGTTTAACAATAAGAAAGACAAATAAATGTACAGCTGATTCATGTGTTCCACATAGGCCAGAAAACAAGATGGCTTGCTATTATTTTGAGGAATAATTCAGTATTCCTAAAATTAAAGCCTTAGTAGCAAAAGGAGATTGTAGTTGTACACAGATACCTAAAGAGCAAAGGAGGATGACAAAGTTAGTGCAAAGAATGTTCTGGGGGCAGATTTTGTTTTGAAGAGTGAAGGAATCTCCTGTTTTACACCTTGTTTCAACTACCAAAAAATAATCAAGCATGTAAACAAAAGACACATTCAGCAACTAGAATTGAGAAACATTACAGAACAGCTTTGGGAAGAAATATCAATATGAGGGTAAAAGACCGGGAAAGTGATGGCCGAGAGGTAAGGCAAACTTCCCTTGTTCCAGGAGTACAGGAGATTGTCTACTGGGCAGGGAAAAAAGCTTAAAGGGCAAGGAATGCAGCACTGCCAGGAATTACTGAAATAGAAGGTAATTAATGCATACTGGTAGGTTATACAAAGTAAAGGAAGAAATGGCAGAATCGTAAGAAACTATTGTGGAGGCATCCAAAATTCTCCAGTGACCTGAAAATTCAAAAAGAATCAAATAAAAAGCAGAAAGAAGATTACAGGTCTAAACGTGAATATAAAGGAACAGCTCAAGCCCCTGAGGGATAAGATCAGAAAAGCACAGGAACGTAAAAGGAAACATGATAAGGTTCCCTATATGCAGAAAGAGAAAATCAAAACATAGGTTTGGTGCTTAACAGTAAAGGAGAGAAAATTTAGAAAGACTCAGAAAGGATTGAAGTCATCAATAGGATCTGTGCTCTAGTCTTTCTAAAAACAAAGAAACAAAAAAAGGCACATATAAAAGCTCTCTGGATTCAAATGTTTAATGAATTTAATTTTAACCAGGAAATAATGGTGTACGCCAGAGGACAGAATAGTTAAAAAAATATTAAGTGTTAAAATAACTGATATTTTATGGAAGAAAATAAATTTATAAGGTATAACCTTGGTCAGTTCCTGATCTCTGACTAGCCATAATTATTGTCTAAAACCTTCCTGAAAAAAGCAAAATATGCCTGGAGAAGCAAACCTAACATTAAAAAAAAAAAAAAAAAAGCATCAATGGGAAACTATGGAACAGTTAAAGTAGTATTCTAGTATGCACATATTCTTCACTTCCTCAATTGAACTTCTGAATATCAAAATATCTAGTTTAGATGGTAACTGCTTTTTGGATTTTCTAAGAGCTGACCATAGAATAGTAATAATAGTAATTTGATTCTCTTAGACACGATACCTGGCGTTGTGGGCAAAGGAGAAACGGACTGATGCTTCACCAGGTAGAATACTGTGGTGTGAAGCTGTAACCAAACTCTGATAAAATTAGTAAATGATTTGGAAGATGTGATTTGTGAGTAAAGATGAAACCACAAGTTTAGGTACTATAGATACAAGGAAAGGATACATAATTAGGTATTTAACAGAAGATTACTTAGTGAACAGACAGAGCCAGAGAGAATACAAATATGTTTTTCCAATAAAATATCTTTAATTTGAATTCTAGGTAAAAACCTCTCCAGGCTCAAAAACACTTTCTGTGGACAGTGTCCAAAGGTTTTGGTATTTTGTTGTTTGTAGTTTTTGGTTTTGGTAAAATATGGATTCTAAACAGATGGTGAAGGTCTACATCTGCTCAATCCTATCTCAGTGTACCAAGGTGGGATAGATCTTACTTTGGGCACTTCTAGTATGCTATTTCTGTTACTGTCAATACCACAAGTATCTTTCGTGCAATGAGGAGTTTTTTTTTTTTTTTTTTTTTTTAGTATTTGCTGGGTTTTTTGCACTGCTTTGTCTTCATTTCTCAGTGTTTGATGGAACCAGTAAAACTGGGGTGCAGGAGCAAGAAGCATGTAACCCTGCCTGTTCTGACATGATTAGTAGAGCACTGCAACGGTTAGATGTAAAACGTATTGCTTTTTTCTCTATATGGCCATATAAAGAAAGGTGTCCATGATCAGAACAGATTAAAACAAGGGGGTTTTATCTATCTATCTATCTTCTTACTGAAAAGTGTAAAAATATCTGCTAAAATTACTCTGTAATTTCTTACCTGACTGAAGAATCTGATGCACAGTGAAAGCACTCAGATTTGCTGCGAAATTACTTCAAACAGCATATTTGGCAGGGAAAATGGTAGGAAGGAGGAAGATTTAATCTCCATAGGCAGGTTTTTTAAGATTAGCAAAAGAGTCTCTAACTTGATAATGATACCTAAGTAGAAACACTACAGATTTTATTTTTCCCCCCATCAGCTACATACTCAAGTGGTTTAGAAGGATAGGTTGGCTTAGGTTGGATAGGAACCATGTCTGGATAAACCCACAACAGGCCAGATGCTGCAGAGGTGCGGAGAGAGCAGACCTGATTCTTCTCCTCACACAGCCGGGCAAGGAAAGCTTGCACCTCTGACCTTCATGATATGTTGCTTGCATTCATCTAACACCAACAGATACTGTGTGACCATCCATTCCATTTCACACCTATTCATATCTTGTTCTGATACCTTTTAATTTGCAAATTTCAAGTACTTCACAGAGCCCTACTGTTTTCACCATACTGCCTGAAGCAGCAATTCTCTCTGACTGACAGGCCTGTGGTTACACTAGATAAGTATTATTTATCAATATCTTATAGTACATGTTGCATTCAAAATCCACCCTTCAGTGCTTTCCTTTAAAAAACAAGAACAGGAATCAGAAGGAAGGGATATTTTAAATCTCTACTGTTCTTGGGTTTTAATGTGAGACTGGCACTGTGGCCTGTTCTTACAGCAGCTTTCAAGGTGACCTCAAGAATAACTATCATAACATCTATCAGCCACTTTTATTCAAATAATTTACCCAGGCTGACATTCTTCCGTGAAATCAGAGCATTATTTTACAAGGACGCTCTTAAACCCACCAGAAATCCCCCAAGATTTATTACACATTACCAGACATTGATTTATTTTTCTCATCATTCTCTCTGCAACTGGATAAAAATAAGAATAATAATTTAAGGTTATATTTTTGTATAGGATTAAAAGTTACAACCTATAGAAAAAAAAAAAACTTTTAAACTGAGCACGCAAAAAAGTAGGGCAAGTTTATGCAAGGAAAATTTTGAGTCTGGAAGTCATACAGTGTAGAAGAATTACCGTCACTGCATAAGAGTGTGTAGAAATGCATCCTTATAATAAAGAAGTCTTCTAAACCCCCAGATTTATACTTGTGCCTTTATTCAGCAACAGGGCAGTCCCTTCTGGATAAGGATTACCAGCTAATCATTAATTGCTCAATACAACTGCTTTTTTGCAGTTCAACCATGTGAAACTGGTGCAAATAAAGTGGATAAAGTCCTGTTCCCCTATTAATTCTCCTCTACCTCTGAACAGCTGAGGTTGTGTCTAGCACAAGCCGAAAACCGAGCTGATCATCTGTCTCTCAAAGGGAGGCATTACACTGATCTTCAGAAATACCTGGCAAGATAAAGAAATAATTATCCCTTGCAGTTCCTCATATAAGCAGGTCTACTTTCTCCAGCACGCTGCTAGAGCAGTGCTCCATTTTTCAGAGCCAAGGACAGTTATGTTTGATACATAGTGTGCCAGGCGTATAGCCATAAATCTGTTCTGCGGGAGACACTGAAGCCATTAGTTTATCACAGTGACAACAGGAAAAGGATACCTGTCATCTGCTAACTGAAAACCTTAGGTTATACTCAGAAACAAATCAGAGCCTAAGTGTTGCCTGTTTCAAAGCCTGTTGTGTGCGAATTGCCTTCCGGGTGTGACCATCCGAAAGGACTGAAACAGCTGGAGGGGGACATTTACAAGTTCCTGTAGTGACAGGACGAGGGGTAACAGGTTTAAATTGAAATCAGGGAGGTTTAGATTAGATATCAGGAAGAAGTTCTTCCCTGAGAGGGTGGTGAGGCACTGGCACAGGTTGCCCAGAGAAGCTGTGGATGCCCCATCCCTGGAAGTGTCCAAGGCCAGGCTGGATGAGGCTTTGAGCAACCTGGTCTAGTGGAAGGTGTCCCTGCCCATGGCAGGGGGGTTGGAACTGGATGGTCTTTAAGGTCCCTTCCAACCCAAACCATTCTGTCATTCTATGATTCTATGACTTCCTTCCAAAGTTTTTGCATATATACCTCTGTGGGTGTACTCATTCCCAAAGGAGGGTCAGAGTCAATAAAAAAAGCTTAAAGCCCATTTCTTAATTAATTCACTTTTTCTAGAACATTTTGATGATATTTGTAAATACCAGACACATAGCTATTTTTTCTTTTTTTTTTTTTTATTTTTTTTTTTGTTTTGTTTTGTTTTAAACTGTTGTAAGCATCTATCAGGCCTTCTTTTGCAACACAGGTTGTTCTTCTAGCCAAATAAGAATAGGAAGCACTGGAAATGTTTTTAAATTATTATTACTTTCATCCAGAACAATTTTACTGGCTCAAATTTGAATTAAACCATTAATGCATTCTAAATCTTAAATTAACTCTTTATTTTAATGTTTGTAGTGGCAGAAAAAAAAAAAAAACCCACCCAAAAAAACCAAACAAGCAAATAAAAAACCCATGTCAAATCTTTTAAATTTTCTATTTCATGTTATTTGGGTTTTTCCCCATTGTTTAAGTTAATTAGAAATTAGAGAAAAATAATAAATTGCATCATCAAATGTGTCACTTTTCAAGCCCTATCATTAATTCACTAACAGGATTTTTAGACCTACTCTTTGGTACAAGGTTAAATTCATAAGACCCTGACAAATCTTCAGAAAAACAAACTTTTGTCACAGATCAAGTTTTATGTCCTGGATCTTTAGATTTTAAGTAGCGAGACATTGCAAGACAAAATCTATGTTACTAGTTCCTACAGCCTATGAGTCTGCATTAGTATGAGCATTGCACAGGCATTAATACATTCTTCCTAATATATGAATGAGCAACATAAATGGCATAATCTTGGCATCTCCAAGTCAGCTGCAGCCTCACAGGAGTTTCCCTTGCTGGAGAATGCAAGTTTCACCAGAGCTACACTTTTTCAGTAAGTAGTGCGACTGCTGTTAAGGTCAATGTGGTTCAGCATCATATTTTCTTAATTCTATGATTTAGGCATGAATTAAACAGTAACAAAATGCTCATTTTGTACTGGATACTCAAGTCTAGAAGATTTAAAAAAAAAAGTGAAGATGACAATCTGGACAAAGAAAAGGAAGAAGTTTGTTTCCCCACGTTACAAAAAGGATTTAACACAATGTAAGTACGGGTTTGCCTTGAATTGTTCATGGAAACAATTTTCAGAAAAGTAAGTGGAAAATTCTCACTTACTGTCTGAGTCTGTTGCACAAGGGAAACACTGCAAGAACAATACTCTGATAAGGTAAGTTTGTACGTGTAATATTCTGCAAGGTTACTGTGACCTTCAGCTGTCATCTGACATGAATTTGCCTTGCAAATTTGAATTATCATTCATTTCCCTCCTTCCCTCCCTTCCTGAATTACTTAGGTTTCCCTCTTTGTTTAATTTGCTTGTTGGACCAGATCCTCCCTTTTGCAAATTAATTATCCAGTTGAATGTAGGTTACTTTCATAGGAGCTATGATGTTTTGCTAGTTCTATAAATGATCAATGAGGAAATGATATTTCTTTTATCAGAAAAAAGGACTCAAAGACTTTTAAAAATTCTACAACATTGCAAAAGGACAGACATTGTTATACAATCTTATTTAGAAAAATAGCACATCCTATTCTCATCCCACCTTGAGTCAACAAGCTTGTCACAAATGAGCTGTAGTATTTCACTGTGCTTGTACATGTCTGTTATCATCAGTCTCTTAAGACACTGCTATCTGTGGTGATAGTGGCGTTTCATAAATAATTAACATTTTTTTTTCACATCTGAAGGGAAAAAAACCCTAGAATTTGACATGCTAATGAGGGATTTATTGCAAGTATCCACACACACACAATATTTTTTTAATTGTGTTTAAGAAACTTGCAAAAATTTTATTACAAACATTTTGCTTGAAAGCTGTTTTGAAGTGGGTTTGGATATCAGTTTTTAACAACCTCCTAGTTGTGCAGAAGTCTCACCAGCTGTAGTATAAAGTTTTGGGAACTTTGCATTTGAGCAATTAATCACTGAAATGGAAAGAAACTAGTGTATCCATTGGCACACAGATAAATCATTGATGATTTCTTTCTAATGTCTAGTCACCAAGAATAATAGAAAACACAGCTGGCAGTAAAGTCAGGAAATTATCTACTCCATTTCTTGCCTCAAGCCAAAATCAAGTGCACCTTGTCCATATTTGACAGATACTGTCTAACATCCAGTCATGGTGCTTCCACAGTCTCCCAAAGCAGTACAGTCCTTAAAGATAGAAAGTCTTCCGAGGTATTTCAGCCTTGATCTGCCTTGCTTTAATTTATTTCTTGTCACACACATTCCAGATATGGAAAGCAGTTTATCCCTTTCCTCTCTGCAGCAATCTTTTATATATTCAAAGACCATTATCATGGAAGCCTTTGAGCACAGCTACCTTTTCAGCGCACAAAAATTCAGTGCAAGAGAAGTAGGCACAAGTGTACCCTCAGCTCCCAGAAACTGAGCTCTGAACGGAGACTGTGCTTGGAGGAACTTCGTTTTGGAAATCTGCTGCTTTAGAGGAGAAAAGGAAAGTTGGCATCAGGCACAGTTTTCATGCACAGAAAGCTCCATTATCCCCTTGTCACAATGCATATGGAGTGCCCAGTTAAAACATAGCAATATAATATTTATGTTCAGCTCCAGTGTCTTCTGCAAATTTTACGATGCAGTGAAGGATATAGCATGCATTTTGGAATGTATGTCAAAGTTTGACAGATTTCCTAGAGAGTTATGTAACCTCAGTCTCTAGCGGAACATGTATACACAAATGAAATTACTCATAGGTACTTGACTTCTATGTTGCTGCTCATGGGTATTCCTTGTTTAGATTAGAAAACTAGGAGTTAGGTGTAGCTTTCCAGTGTACAAGAGAGGAGCTTTTACTAACCATATTCCATTGAGAAGCAGAAGTCAGAAAGCATTTATTTCAAATTCATTGGCTTCTTTCACCATTTTTATTTTCTTTATTTTTATGGTTTTATTATATCCTTTTTTTATTGTTTGGTTGGTTTGTTTTCTTTCTTTACTAAGATCTTCTTTATCAATGCTACAGTATTATGCATTCACATCAGTGTTCTGTCACAGGGTTTGTGTCGAAATCCTAAAGTGTAAAGTGAGTAACACTTTGGATCTCTCTGCAGGGCTGGTCTGTCTTCTTCACCAGCACTGAGGTCTAAAATAATACTCATAAGAGAAACATTGCAACACCTGGGAACTTTGGTTTGCACAAATTATCATATTTGTAGGCTACATATTTCAGTATCTCTAAAAGGCAGTGGGCAAGCAGTATTTGTTTTGCTTTGAATTTTGTTTTATGTTTTTAGAAGTAAGAATATCAAACTAATCTTCCCTCTATCTAGCTTATTTATTTATTCGGTGTAGCAACCTGTCTTAACTGCTCATCCGCCCAGGTTGAATCTTTATAACTTTGGGGTTAGCGTAGCTTCTAGTCTCCACTTCCTTTGGAAGGCCACTGAAATAACCCATGTGAATATCTTAGTGAATATTGCAGAGCTCTTCTGGTTTTGGAGAGCTAAAATTATTAAAAAAACAAACAACAGATAGTCTGTTACAGAAGGTCATGATGCTGGATACTTTTTACAAGAGGAAAAGAGTAGAAAACTGGACGAGAACTGGACATTCTTTCATCACCACTCTCATTTTTCAGAAAGCTATTTTCATAGTGTTTGGACACAAAAACTCTATGTCAATACTTACATGACTCTTCCTTGAGCTATTTGTCCCAGAAGATAAGTAAATTCATAACAACCTGTTCCGAAATATCTTTCCATATGATGTAGAACAACTATTTATTATTAGTCAGGTAAAATCTGCCACTCTGCACATTTAAAGTTCTGCATTATTAGGCAGTAAAAACAGACTGTCACTCAGGCTCAGGATAGCTTATATTTAAACCTAATACATATTATTCTAGGTGATCTAGTTTTGCTATAAATCTTTGCATGTGTTTTGGAACGTGTGTTCTATGAGTGATGGTTATAAATGAAAAGAGGATAACTTAACTGGGTGTTATCCAGTCTGTGGGTGGTAGTCAGTCAGCATGATTTTTCATAGAAAACCCTGCTCAGTATTACTTGAGTTTTGCTTTAACAATTTGCTTGTTAAGGTTACCCACACAGAACAATGCTGGCAACATTAATACCTCCAAATATACATTTTAACGGGTGTTCCTAATTTAGAGATTATTTTAGAAATGGTTCATAACCACAAGCAGCAAGAATTCTTTAGCTGATTTTCAGTATATCCAAGCTCTCCTTTTGAGCATGTTTTGCAGTCAAAGATATTACAGGAAACTGGCACTACTTTCCAACACCATCTCAGTGCCTTTTTACTTAAAAAAAAAAAAAAAATTTTCAAAACAAATCAAATATTTTTCTTCCTTCTGTCCGGAAATATATTTCAGAGGCCTACCCTTGTTATTAATGGCTCTTGAAATTATTTTGATTTTTGATTCTGCCACTGAGTATTGAAGTTTGTATTGCAAAGATGAGGTTTGTATTGCAAGTTGAATTTATTTTTTAGAAGGAATATATCTGCATATAATCTGGATGTTTTCTTACTATGAAATCCAGTAAGGCTCCTTTCTGTATATAGAAGTGACTCTTTTACAGTGATTTGTCCCAGATATCTTGTTCTCAGGAGAGCGGACTTCAGCCTCT
>NW_010272869.1:113624-125306 GCF_000690775.1 Eurypyga helias | reverse complement strand
ACTCTCAGTTAAGACAATGAAGTGAACTTCACTGTGGGTCACTGTGAAATCACAGGCATTGTCTGTTGTATAACACAGCAGGAGAAAGACACTTGTAAACAGTGGAAGTACAAGTCAAGCCAGCGCTGTCACACATGACACATCCAGGATCTCTGCTAGTTTGAGGCCCTTGGGTTTACCTGTGCTTTCACTTAACCTGAGCTGATGGAGAAAGACACTTGTAAACAGTGGAAGTACAAGTCAAGCCAGCGCTGTCACACATGACACATCCAGGATCTCTGCTAGTTTGAGGCCCTTGGGTTTAACTTGAGCTGATTTCCTTTTGGTGATGTCGGACCAGGTACTTGCTAGCTTCAAATGATGTCTCTGTACAGGATGCTGGATTTGGTGGTCACTAGCTTGGTTCAAAGCCAATGGGATGAAGTCCCTATTCATCCAGTACCTTATTTAGATTTGCATTTCCACGCAGCTTGAGACGTATTTGCAGTAACATCCCCTACTTTGTGGAATTCAGGTCTCACTGGACACTGCAATAGATAACAGGCTTTTTTCCTTGCAAAGAATATTTCTTTCATCCCTTTTTCAGATCCAGAAAGACACATCTGCATCCTCCTTATAGCAGGTTCCCACATTTCTTGGAAATATTTACATGGGTAATAGCCAAAAACGTTGCGGGAACATGAATGGCCTAATTGGAGGGGAAAATAAGGCACAAATCTGTGTTCAAACAAAAAGTGGCTTTGTATCAGAAAACTCAATCATTTGCTGATTAGGTACATGATTAAACAACTCAAGGAATAAGAGAACATGTTTTTATGGTGTCCTTGATACTAAAATCTAAAAGAAGTGCATTCCCCTTTATAAATTATTTTCTTATTTGTTTTGTTTCTTACAGATGCTGGTTTGGAAAAGAGCCAGGGAAATATATTGACTACATATATCAAGGGCCAGTGATTCTTGTTCTTCTGGTAAGCATTTATGTGGGTGGAAGCATACCGCCATGTCCCACTGAGGGATGATTTGATAGGCATCTGTGATGTTCCACATCTGCTTTTATGTAAAATAAAACACAAACAAGGTCAGACATCTTCTCCAAAGTTGGCACAGTAGCTAACACTGGAAGTCAGAACTGCAGTGATCTGGTTTTGGCTGTTTCCTTCACCTTAGGCCATTCTTTCCTCCTCCCTCTGTAGTGTTGTTTGCGTTCCTTTGTATAGTGTTTTGAGATGTGGGAAGGAAAAATGTTCAAAAACCGGAGGTAAATTACAGTATCTGCTCATCCTCTTGAAGCTCCTGACAACTAGGGCAATTCCATCATGCACATGGATTAGAGAAATGCTGTAATCGTGGTAAGGAATTGTGTCTCCTCATACAGTCATCTACATCTTCTTCATCCCCATTGTTGCTGTGTATTTGTTTCTAAGCTTTCCCTGTTCTTAAGTTTCCTTTTCAGTGCCACCTAGAACTTACAGGCTGTTTATCTGTTTACCCAACACTCTGTCCCCTGTGCCATGAACAGTGGGCAGAGGAATAAGGAAACTCATTCATTTTGAACCTTCAGCTCAAATGCAGTGATGCTTTCCCAGAAAATACTGGGTGTGGATGGAGAAGATTAATGCTATTAGTAAGGACAATGCTGAAAAAATAGGTCCTACTCTTCCAGTCCTTTGCAGTAAACGACATCTAGGAAGAAGGCAGATGTCCTAACAGAGAATTCACAGGGCTCAGTGGGGTCCCCTCTCTTAGGAAACCAAGACTTCGTATAACTGTCCCTTACACCATTCCAACAGCAATGGAGAAGGTGCAAATGCTCCAGAGCAGGCAACCACTGACAGCTTTTTCAAGGCTAACAAGCCTTCTGCTCTCACCTCATCAGTGCTGTGCCTTTCATGTGATTCAGCATGAAAAAAGCTTCTCTGTTGCCTAGAAAGCCATCTACTAATCTGAATGCTTCCACACCTGAAATCAGGAGAGTTGATTTCTGTGTTAATTGTTAAGATGCAGTAAACAGGTCATATTGTGCATAGCTGAAAAGAGAAATAAGGTAGGAGGAGTCTGTTTCCATGTAAAATTTCTTTTCTTTATGTTCTAAGGAGAGAAATACAATCAGGGTGACACACACAATATAATTGTGTGTCACCAAGGGAGCCATCCCAAAAACACAAACAGCCTCACAGTAAATTGACTCACTGATACAGAGACTAAACCACAAACAAATCCTATTTAGACAACACAAGGTAGCAAGTCTGCAGTACTTGGAGCATTTAGTTTTCACATCATTACCTAGAAGTCTGTGAATCTACCATAACTCCTTAAGTCAACAAGATCTGTAAAATCCCTGGATAGTATCTCTGGCAGATACCATAGGTAGCTTAGAGCCATGAAAATAGCTTTGTTCTCCCCAGAAAACACTTTATTTATAGACCCCAAGGAAGCACAGTAAAGTGGTGGTACAGTTGGGGGCTTCCTCTTTATATACAGGTCATTGTATCTGCCTCTAATTCAGAGCAGCCTCAAGACCTTTCTAAACTGAGCTGATAACTATCCTGCCCTGAACTGACATTGTTTATTGAACCTTCCTACACTGGCCTGCACTTGAGCTCTAATTAAAACTCTAATGAGATAACAGCAGTATTTGCACTGTGGGGTGGAAAGCAGCTGATACAATTTAGAGGAGTAGCATAAGGGCAAGCCCTTCCTTCTTTCTCCTTACGGTTACTGCCATCAGAAAGCCCTGCTGGGTGAGGAAAAGAGCTCTCTGGAAATACGGTCTAAAAGGTAAATCTGAAAACTCCTGTTATGATACACTCTGATCAGGAGCTTATTCTATCAATCAGCAAAAATGTGTCTTCCCCCCCCTTCTTTTTTTTTTTTTTTTAACTGATAGTTGAGTCTTGTGTTTATAATTAAAATGCACAGCAGTGTGTTAAAGCAACTTGACAGGCTCATTATTTGATCCTTATGCAAATGAAATCAAATAGTGTATAATAACTCAATCATCAGTTATTATTACTGGAGTTAGTGACCCTTTCAAGGGTGCCGTGAGAAATGCTGGAGTAAGAGCACTGAAGTTTGACGTCTGCCATGTACTCAGGGCAAACATCACCCCCCCAAGTATGTCAGTATGCCTCTGCCTTAACATAGATGGGGACAAAGTGCTGCTTTCCTCTTCTCTCCAGTGAACAACGGTCACCAGAAATGGAAGACACAAAGATTTCAAAAATAGTACAACTCTGACCTCTTTCAGTCACAGCTGATGAGTTGGATTTGATCTAAAGAAGAATGGAAATGCTCAGCTGAAGTTCATCTTTTATGAAAGAACATGCAGGACAATTCTGTGCACTGCTGGAAAGACAGAGACATGAATGTTACTAGAAGAAATGAATGTTATTTCCAAAAAGGGGCTCCCACTAGAAGCTGAAGTCTAAAAACTTGATCAAATTGCAGTTCCTGTCCACATGTGAGCACTCAGCCTGTGGCAGTTGAAAGTGGTTTCACCCACCTTAGTTAAGTGCCCAGTGTACAGCTCAGCTGAGCCTTGGTTACCCCTTAGGCGAAGGTAGCATCATCGTGTGTTCTAGAGGCAGCATTATACCAACCAGTAACAAATTATTAAAGTGCTCTTGTTGGTAAATATTCCTACTTCCAAAGGGATAAAACCTGCTTCTAAAGACACCAAGTCTCTTTAAAGGATAGGAGGATTTTGCCTGTCAGAACTTATTTCCACTGGTTTTGATTTCTATATTTTCCCTGATTCTGTGCATTGAACTGCTGCACTGCAAGTGGTATAACACCAAGAAACAGGTTCTGCAGGAGTTCGGAGCCTTACTGGGAAACACAGATTGGCCAAAAATAAAGCCCTTTGATCACAGTAGAAGTCCTCAAGTCCATCTTTAAGCCATATTATTCTCTGGTATATCTAAGGGTATGAAAACTGAACAAAGCAATAGAGAGATTTGTTTGACTGCTTTCCTACTTCTCTTTAGAGGAAACTTAAACCTTGACTTGGGCTGGAAACAGGGAAACTATTTTAGAAACAATTTTAGAGGCAAAGCAAACTGGGTATAAATTCTGACCCAGAGTGTTGGGTGAGAAACTTGTATTTTTATTGACAAAGAATGTGAGGGAGCAAGTGTAGGTAAATCACCTGTCGTTGTTTCATTCCGGAATGGATTTTGGCTCGAACATAACCCAGGGGAGATCTAACCAGTCAGCCCACTGGGTGCTTTGAAATTCAGTTTCTAATAGCACTAGGAAAGTACTCTCCGTTAGGTATTTTCTTTTCAAATTAGTGTTTGGGGTTTTTTTTGAATTCTGGTATCTTTCCTCACACTGTCATATCCAAGTTTTAATCATACAGCCCTCTCTGATGGTAAAGAAGAGGCAAAGGGTTTGATGTACATGCCAGGGAACTGAATTTCAGCCTGATTTTATTAAGAAATATACATTCTTATGTGTTATTTTAAATGTAATCCCTGTCAAAGAACTGGTGAACCATGAAAACACAGCAAGATCAGGGGAGGAACCTCAGAAAACAGCACTGTAGGCAGTCAACCAAGCTGCTTTTTTTCCAGTAACTGCTGTTGTGAACTAGCCCCAGACACAAACTGCTCTGTAATATTTCTCAGAGATAAAATTATATTAAATCTTCAGTTTCTCAAAAAGGCAGGTCAAATATTTAGGGTTTTTTCAAATCTTACATTCAGCTTTAATAGATTTTTTTTTTTCCCCTTGTGCTTGAGAACTGAACAGTTTTCTAACCTCTGATTTTGGGACTTGTTGAAAATAATTCACCACAATCAATTAACTGCTGGCATAAGTGGTTGTATGAGCTGATTGGAAGAACTGGAGTTCACTTCTGTCTCTGCCTTCATCAGCTATTTAACTTTGAACAAGTTGGATTGCTGTGCAAGGTCTTAGTTTCCCCAGCTTAATGATACTTACATTCCTTTGTGAAATGCTTTGAGATCCCTGGATGACAAGTGCTGTAGAAGAGTTAAGTGTCCTTAAGAAGATGGGCTCAGCTTTATTGCAGCATGGAATTTAGCTCAGGAGGCAGCTGCCAGGTGTACCGAAATGGTCTTTATGATGGGCTAATCAGTAACAGCAGCATTTTGTGGTGGCAAGACCAAAGCTTGTCCCAGTACTCCACTGTGACCGCACAAATGCATTTTTGCAACAGCATCCTGTTCTGTGTTGTTTTCTTTTTCTTTCTCAGTAATTTCCAACGTTTTTTATTTCCTTTCTTGAGTACCACTGAGAACTGAGATGCAGTTTGCAGGCAGCTAGCTAGTGTAATTCCAACATTCCGTTGTAATTCCAATTCTTTTGTGAATGAAAATACCCAGGGCTCATAACTCTTCATGTAAAGTTAAGATTGCTTTACTTCCCCATTATGTTACCTTTATATCATGTGATTTCATGTGCCAGGTTATTGCCTGGACACTTAGTATTGTGAGTCCCTGTGCAGATCAGCCTTTATTTTTGCTGTCCTGAGTAACTTAGTGTCAATAAAAGTCTGTCAGCCCACTCTTCATTCTGTTTTATACATCACTAAATTCTGTATAAAACAGCACAGACCTACCTGTTGCCTGTCTCCATTGAGAAAAGAGATTTTTGTAAGAGCCTTTGGAGAAACCAATTTGAGTTCCTTTCAGAAATGTGAGTAGGCTATCCACTAGATCTCCCTTGTCCCCATGCTGACTCTTTCAGAGGACTCCACAAACCATGTAATTCTTCTCTTTTATACCTTATTTCTACACATGCTGTTCTTAATTTGTCCAGCTCAGCTTCAGGTGATGGGGTATAGCATTATCTTATATATAGCAATCACTGGCTGATGTTTTGGAAGACCATGTCATGGAGAATGTTGCAGTAAATATCTGAGTTTGTTTAGTTTTTCAAATCCAAGACTGTAGGAATATACAGTGTGTATAAGTACGTCACAGAGGAGAGTGGAGGTACTTCAGCTTATTAGTATTACTAAAAGAAGGAAATTTTAGTAAGTGACCATTAATATATTTAAGCTAAATTTATAAGACTTCTAGCATTCATAGAAGTAGGCTTCATTAGCTGTCTTCCAAGGGAAGTAAAGGAATTAGTAACAATTTATTTAATATTGCCCACTTGTGCAAAGGATGTTCCAATCCAACTGTTTACGGTAGCTATAGGACATGACTTAATAATTCTTCCCATCCTGTGTCCTAGTTTGTCAGTGTAACAATACTCTACAGTCTTCACACATTTAATTCTTTTTTCTTGAAATGTGCTGCTCTCTGCTTTTGCATGATTACCCTAACACCACGTAGGCATTTACACTTCTGAAGAGCAGAGCTGTCTTTCTGCCATCTTCTTACATGCATCTTTTTCCCATATGTCTTTGGAATTATTGCAGGTAGGGAAAATAGGTTTATTAAGGAATTTAACCAATATTTATAAAATACATACCTTTCTGATACCGTCCAATAGATAAATTTATAGTGCATCTTAATTTTGATTTTCAAATCCTTTTTACTTAACTGTAATGCTCCACTCAAAATGATGCTACATGTCCACATTGCTGAAGTTCCTTTCTTTTGCTCTTCTCAAAAAGCCATAAAGGTTTGCTCACTTGCCTTTTTATACTTAGAAGCATTACACCTATGTATGTATCTATGTGCATATCATTTTGTGGGGTTTTTTTTGCAAAAAGCATTCCCTAGTTCTGTGCATCTTTCTTGCTGATATAATTGCTCCTCTGAATATTTTCTTTGTTTCTGCTGACTCTTCACACTTATCCTTCCACTTCTGCATTGTTCTGTTCAGAGATGGAAAATTTTCTATTATTATTGCTGATACATCTTTTTTCCCTTCTCCTTCCTGTCTGACTGGCTTATGTTTTTTCTCAACCACTGGATTAATTTAGTTTTCCTATTGATTTTTTAAGATTTCTTTCTCTCTGCAGTTCTTCCACAGCTACCAAGGCTGCAGTTCATGACCTGCAAAATGTTGATGTCCCTGAATTTTTCGTACAGGACATTCATAGTGATTTTCACTGGTTTTCAAGCATGCTGTCATAGCTACACATAGGATAAAGATAATATGCTAATTTGATTACACCCCATCCATAATTTATCTCCAATTGTGCCATCATTGCTATTACTGAGTTCCTGTTATTTACATTTGGTAGCTGTGGGGTCAGTAATGTCAAAGTGTCCAATACCATGTACACTCCTGCAATGTCTCTTTCTTTCTATAGTTTCTAATTTTTTTTGTGAGATGTTCCACAGCCCATTAGAAACTCATATGACCAGCAGCAGTTGCCCAGAAATCTTTCTCAAAAATTCATCCTGCTAAGTCATACGCAGAATACTTCTCAGATAGGAAATCACATTTCATCAGTGCTGGTTGGTTCCTCTTTGAAGGAAGACTCTCTCTTGAGACTTCTCTTGTGGTTCTTACTGCCAGTGCATGACAACTTGAACCTGCCCAGCCCAGCAACAATATGGCCCTGTTTTAGGCTGTCATGTCCTCTCGATCCTTTTCAGTGTGCTGGTGTGCTGAGCTTCTTACTGCCAGTGCATGACAACTTAAACTTGCCCAGCCCAGCAACAATATGCCCCTGTTTTAGGCTGTCATGTCATCTTGATCATTTTCAATGTGCTGGTGTGCTGAGTTGGTTGTCAAGGGGCTATCACTCCCTCCAGGAAAGACTGGGGAGTGACCCGCAGTGTGCTTGGGGCTATCACTCCCTCCAGGAAAGAACAACCTGTGTACAAATGTTATTTTTGCAAGAGTATGTGTTTACTGGTGTTGCAACATTCAGCATTTTCCGGGCTTGTCAAGTGAAATAGTTGGAGAGAACCCCCATGGAGTCAGTCACACACGACTGGAGACTCCGTGGTAGTTGACTTGACTGGGGAGTGACCTGCAGTGTGCTGCTTTAACAAAGCTTTGAATCCAAGATGTTTCAGGAGAGACAGAAGGACCAGTACAGTCGTAAGAGGATCACAGGTGGTGTTATAAGGTTGGAAAAGAGGCCGTGGTCATGCTCATGCATGATGCGGGGCTCTAGTGAGGAAACAGTGTGATCCCAACTAGGACTGAAGTTGTGTTTGGACGTGGGTTTAGGTGACAGTGTGGGCAAAGGCCAGGGTCTGTGTGCTGGTGCGTAACAGACATTAGCGAAGGGAGGTGTCTGCTCATTTAGCACTCTCTCCCTTCCCCACTAAAACATGACTCCATCCCATACAGTCTTCAGGATGTCGTCAGTCCTGCTCTGCTTGCCTGAAGAGTTGGTCTTTGACTGCGGCTCTAGGGAGCCTCTTCCACAGTCTCTCCGATCATGACCATCTGCCACATTACACCTCGCTCTTCTTAACAGCATCTCATTATTCCTCATCAGATAGCATTTTCCAGCACTTTGCTGTATGCCAAAAGGAGTCATTGTGGTGCCTGTGACCTTTGAAAGGGAAATTTTGGTGATAAACTGCCCTGTCTGAGAATCATGTCAGGACAGTATGATCGAACAATTAAATTGAGCCATTAATAAACTAACACACTACTCATTTGAGGTCAGGGTGACAGTATATAATGCCCCAAATAAAATTACAGTTCTGAAGTCAGTTTGGTTTACTTAATCCTGGTACGGATTTTACCACACCACATAAAAATGCAAAGTCTAAATAGAATAATATTTACATTTCCTGAATGAAGAGTACCAAACATTCTAGGAAGCGCACAAGTACAAGCTTTCTGTGAAGCATAAAATAGGAAACCCTGCAGAAATGAGCAAAATAAACGCTGGTTGCCCATTAAACTCTCAAAAGAGAGGGAGGAGAGCTTAAAGACTTCCCATTTAAACTCCTGAGCTTAAGGAAGACTGCAAAGAAGCCATCTTAGTCCGTGTTTCCTCTTTTGTGCATCTTGGAATATTTAGGCTGTTTCATCTCACTAAGGGTGATAAATTTCCTCTCAAATGGAATTTGGTTTCTGTGATTGAAAATTTTTATGACCAAAATCTTCCACTGAAAAATTTCTTTTGGTTCAAAAGTGATTCTGAGTTTGTATGTTCAGATTTAGAATTGATCAGTGCCAAAACAGGTGGTCAAAATGCTTTTTGGATTACTGGCCTATAACTCCATCTGGGGGCTCTGAATTTTCATCTCAGTTTAGAAATGGAAACACGAAACTTCCAGAGCCCTGGCAAGATATGAAAACTACTTCTTTCCCATCTGCAGTTGGAGAGGGTCTTATTCTGGCAACAAGGATATTCTTAGCCCATTATAAATAAAAGTAAGAGAATAAGAAATAATCTGGTCTAGTCTATCTTCAAGACCTCATCTTTGGAATCATTTTATCTATTGATAAATATCAAGGGAAAAATACTTAGTTCTATTTACCATTATGAAGCAGAAAACATGTATAAACAGAAATTAATAAAATATCAAGTGAGATTGAAGATAAATAAAAAGGCTGCACTGTCTGTCATCGTTACGTATATTCATCAGTCCATTTATGGAACTGATGTGTGCGTTTTGTTAGAGTTGTCCAGTTCTGAGAGAAATTAATTTGTTGACACAGAGCTCCAATAATAACAAGAAAGTCCTTGATGAGTAATTGTGTATTTTGCTAGATACAGTACAGAGGCTCTTTTCTAGGAAAACTCACTTTGCCATAGTAACATCTTTTCTCCTTTGAAACGCTACTCTCTATATACATAAGGAATAAACACCAGAGGCTTCATCTTTGCTTGTAAATCAGAATTAATCTGGTAGTCACTAGAACTGTATGGATCCTCTCCAGCTGACAAAATAGCTCCATTTCCATTTCAAAGACTTCAGCTTTTACAGGCTGTGGGCAACAGCCTGTTCCCTGTTTGACTTCCAGATTGTGTCTTCTGTCCAGAACGAACTCAAGCCGTCATCCCCATGGGCTGTGGTATCAGGCCCAGTGTGGACAAATGGACAGTAAAAATGCATCTCATTATGCAGTGAAAATTGATCTTCAGATTAGGCTTCTTAAAGTGCTACTAAAAGGTCCTACTGAGCCAAATATCCTTCTGAAATCAGTGTTCTTTTAAAAGAATTCATTAAAATTGAACACAATGAAATGTGTTTCTGGTAGGCAAAACTAGAAACACGTATTTTGATGTTACCACATTTACATCTTTTGCCTTGGAATTTTTTGCTTGCTAAGCTCTGTCTTTGAGAGGTCATCCTATTCAGGTCTTAAAGATCTCCCAGTCAAACCTTAATGGAGACAAAAGGGAACCCTTGATGTTGGTGCCTCAGAACTGGATTTAGGCTTTCGTGTAATATAATGTCACAGATCCTCAGTAGATACAGCGACATCCGTTCAGTTGAAGCTCAGATGGGATACCCCTGGACAATCTGAAGATCACCAGATGATGGTGTGGGCAACTGGTTCAAGTCCAAGCACTATTTATCCAAAAACACTCATGTAAAATATCTCAAATGACATAGTTTCCCCCTTGTCTCATCTACCAGCCCTTTGTTTTTTTTTTTTTAAAAAGACTGTTTTGCAGGAAGAGACAGACCAATTTTGATGCCACTTTTTTATGTCCCCCTTCTCTTGGAATGGGTTTCTATTTTCTTTCCAAGGAAATTTATTTTCTTTTCAGGTTTTCCACCCTCCTCCTCCTGAACTGCTGAAGCGTAGTACTCGCTGACACTGGGTGTTGTAAAGATGAAACCAAGAGGGAATTGAGCTAATGATTAGTCAGGGGGGAAAAGCTCATTGAGACACAGAGATGAGTCGCTAACACCTGTCTCAGAAAATCCTCAGAGTTGGCCAAAAGCTAGGATTCTATACTTGGGCAGTGTCATTGTGTATTTGTCCTCCTCTTTCTTTACACATCAGGGTATGCATGGTGATCAGAAGACTGGGTGTTAGGTCTGACGTTTGTCCTTAGGTGACTACCAGGGCTTTGACAGGCATTTTAAATCCATTTATTAAATGTTGGCAAAGTGCAATTGTGTGAGTAAATGTCAGGTCTGGAGTTTGGAATAGTTTAAACGTGGGACTCTCCCTAAGAATTCAGGGGAGTTTGGATCCAGGTTTGCTATTTACACAGGAGCCATTTATGAGGATCAGAACAGGAAACAGAATTCCCAGCTCTGAGTTTGTTTCTGCAGTTAGGTAAGGTGGAAGTTGTGATCAGTGTTTATGGAGATTTGGGTGAGCAGTGGGACAGATTTTCTGTAAATAGCAGTTATTGCTGTAACTGAGTGAGTGGCCAAAGCCCCTGTGCTGACCTGTGTTCCTCTCCCCTAGAAAATGTCCTTATCAGGCTTTCCCCTGACCCCTGAGCAGCTTGTTAGAAGTGACCACCGATGTATCTGCCTTCCCCTTGCTGCTGTAGACAGTTGTGGTCTCTTATCAGCCCTGTGTGACATGTACCAGTGCCACTCACAGGCCCTAGCTATGCCGAAGTGCCTCATGGTACTCTGCGTGGGTAGCTGAATGTGGCCTCCATTGGAATGCTCCACTCTTGGTGGTACCCAGCACCAAGAGCTTCAGCTGAGACAATCAGTATTAATGCTGCCAACCAGATGAGCAAACCAGCTCTCACCGGGGATCAGTGCAAACGTACCTGAAAATCTGGGTGAGAAGTGTTAATACATCCTTTCTGCAGGTCATCGTCGTTTTCTTTCTGCAAGTCTTAGATGGGGGAGATTAGGG